>NW_027153897.1:3305-41246 GCF_002600585.1 Cystoisospora suis
GTATGTATGTATAAATATGTATGAATATGTATGAATATGTATGTATGTGTGAATATGTATGTATATATGAGTATGTATATATGAATATGTATGTATGAATATGCATGTATGTATGAATATATATGTATGAATAAATATGTATGTATGTATATACCAATATGTATTTATGTATGAATATATATGTATGTATGTCTATGTATGAATATATATGTATGAATATATATGTATGTATGTCTATGTATGAATATGTATGAATATGTATGTATATATGAATGTGTATGTATGTATGAATATGTATGTATGTATGAATATGTATGTATGTATGTATGAATATGTATGTATGTATGTATATGTATGTATGTATGTCTATGTATGAATATGTATGAATATGTATGTATGTATGTCTATGAATGAATATGTATGAATATATATGTATGTATGCCTACGTATGAATATGTGTGAATATATATGTATGTATGTCTATGTATCTCTATGTATGAATATCTATGTATGTATGTCTATGTATGAATATGTATGAATATATATGTATGTATGTCTATGTATGAATATGTATGAATATGTATGTCTATGTATGTCTATGTATGAATATGTATGAATATCTATGTATGTATGTCTATGTATGAATATATATGTATGTATGTCTATGAATGAATACGTGTGAATATATATGTCTATGTATGTCTATGTATATCGCGTGTGTGAATGATATGGAAACGTCGAGACGTGGATCTCCTTCTAATGTTTTTTTTTTTCTTTTACCATCAATATCAACAGCTAATTCTTCTTCTCTCTTCTCATGTGCTTCTGCTCCTAGGAAAGATTTCCCATCTCCATCACTACCTCCGGGGGCGGCCTGATGTGAAGAAGATCTCCCACCGCTCTCGCCGCCCCCTACCCCTCTCTTCTCTTCTCTCTGTGATACCATCCTTTTTGGCAAATGAAAGAATACAAAGAGAAGAAAGAAGAAGATGGAAGAGAAGGAAAAGGCTGTATCTTAGTAAAGAAGAAGTTGCTTGGAAAAAGGCTTCCAAAGATAAGAGGAGGAAGATGAAGAAAGTAATTTGAAAAGAACATCCATGGTGACAGAAAGGAGAGAGGTAGAAAGACTGCCCACACAGCGTCGATAGGGTTGAAGAAAAGAGATCAAAAGAAGAAGAAAAAAAAAGCACGAGATAGCAAGGTCTCCTCGGAATTGATGTCTCTCCAGCGAAGTACAGCAACTCTTCTATTGGATTCGAGTAAGGATAAGAGACGGAGACCCGAATGGAAATGTGAAGCAAATTCTCTCATGTATAAACACTCTAGTTAAATAGATTTAAAGACTTCAAGTTTAAGATATGAAAGATGAGAATGAAAAAGAAGAAGAAAGAGACATACCAGGGGGCGTGTGTCATTGAAGGTGATAGGAAAGATGACAGGCACCAAGAAGGGCCAGTGGGGGAGGAAGGAAATCTAGAGGAAAGAAGAACGGCGAATGGAGAGGATTTATCTCAGCTGTTTGCATCCTTACGATTAGCGCATGCAGTGAAAATTACAGAAAGAAAATGGAAAGAAGAAGAGTCGAGCCCTCCAAATTCCAGGTGCACGAGGGAAAGGTAAGACAGACGTCTACAAGCGAGAGAAGAATGAGGCCTTACGTGAGAGATTCTTCATACTTAACCTTAGCGATATGTACACCGACATCCACACGTCTCCATAGGACAGAACCAACGAAGACTCACACGCAAGGATACATATATAACCCTACCTATACATGTGTCGACATACAAGCGTGTCTCTTGCAGCTTAACGATGCAGATGTCTGCAGGAAAGGCTCTACGACCCAGATAGTTGAAGACTGAGAAGAGAAACTGGGGAAAAGAATCGGGCCTCTGACCTCAACGCAACTGTATTTTCCTGCCGTGCAAAGTGGAGAGGCAAGACAAACAGAAAAGTGAATGAACTGGGGTCGTCCTTTCTGCCGAGTTTCAGCGTGACTCATCCAGGTGGCTTCATTACAGCACATGATGAGTTAGTTAGCTATAGCCGAAGCACGCATGCGCGTAACTGGCGCTAGAAAGGGGGAAGCAAAAGAAGGTGTAGTGGGAAAGGAAGAGGAATAGAAAAAGCTGAAAGGACAGGACCAAAGAATAGTTAAACAAGGAAAGACGTCGACGCACAACGGAGGTCGTGTAGCTCTCCCAACGGCGCGAGGCGGAGAATCTACTACGCATGCACTTGTCCAAACTTTGCGGAAGCAAGCTTATCAAAATCCGTTTATTCCCGAGCTTTCTGAACTCAATTGTCGGCCCGGAAAAGCGACAGTCGCCTCCTTTGAGTCATTGCTGTTGGTAAAAGGGGCAAGCCAGTTGGGCCCGTAGAGCTCACGCATGCAGTTGAAAAGGTCACCATCAAGATGTCCAAATATCAACCTTAAGCAACCCTTAACGGCTGTCAACACTTGAGTCACCTCTTTCTTCATTACCTGCTGCCCCGCATTTGCCTCGTTGCGCGGAATGCAAGGAGGTTAACACTAGGGTCGCTGGGAATCTCGAGGCTCCAAAAGACTGCGAGACTCGGTGGTTGACGCTGGCTGTCGTGAAGCGAGCAAGTCTCCGACTTCCGTTTTACATTCAGAGCGGTGGGGGAGAACACTCCTCATTGTATGATCCTTTTCTTGCAAGCGATATCTTCTTTTCCTCCTCTTCGCTTTCTGTCTCAAGAAGACTCTTCTTCTCCTTCTTCTTCTCTTTCTTCTCTTCTTCTTCCTCTTCCCCTAGGGCGTCGAAGCAGAGGCCAGGTCCGCGCAGAATGAGATGCCCATCTTGGTAGGAGAGAGACGATCTCATCGCTTTTCTACTATGCAAGACCAACTGGGTACGCGCGTGCCGAACAAAGGCTCTTGAAGATCTGCGAAGTCGCGAGCTAGAGTCTGTTTCGTTTAGTTTGTCGCCTAACCGACTACTCCTCTTCATTGTTGGCTTCGCCGCTCAGCAGCGGGCACGAAGCTCTGTGTGGATGAATGCTAAATTCATCGCAGTCGACGGACAGAGCGGACCGGTTCGGCCACCTAGTGGGCTCGTCTCCCTGTTCGAAAGTAGACCGGATGCGTTTACTCTCCCACGCCGCCCGACCGGCTGCTTGAGTTTTGGAACCAACGCGGATCAGAAGATTGGAAACGATGACCTCAGAGCACATTTACAGCTTTGTATCGTTCTATGATGAAGTGTACCCTCTAGCATATAACAATATTAAAGAATTAATAGGTGCTATGTACCTCGTAACTGCAGACCTATTCGGTGTCTCGGGTACCAGCATGTCTAATATGATCCGTATCGAATTTTCTGACGAAGCCTGACGTTTCCTCGTGCACTTGTAATAGTGTTCAGCAATGCTTGTAGGTCGCAGTCTCTCAAACTAGTGTAAACGGACCTCAGTTGTCCCCACCAGTCTTCTTCGGACCAGGGCGCCGAACTGGTAGGTCCTAAGATCAGAGCAACGAGAACAACCGCGACTGCAAGCGTATCGCGCATTCTCTCCCTCTCTCAAGGGTCTTCCTTGTTCTCTCTTCAGTAGGGAAAAAAAGAATTCCTCCGCCTTTCTCTTCTTCTTGTGCAAAGACGTACGAGCTAGAAGTTTCTCCCCACTCAGAATTTCCTCTGTATCTTCCGTGGCAGGCAGGTTACTGTTCCAGGTTATGAGGGTCTTTTTCGGGTGTTTTGCTCCTTAGAGTGACCAATGCCTTTTTCTTACACGTTGGCCGTCCATGGATTGCTGGCGGTGCTCTTTTGGAAGCCGCGGCATCTTGGGACGGATGGTGACGCCACTCCTGGTCTCTCCCTCTGCCAGTGCAGTGGCCCCTGACCGAGTGTCGGTCATATATCAGTGAAAAGTGATGTGCCGGCCAATAGTTGACCGCGCTTAGTGTTCTGTGTGGAACGTGTGACGCCCGCGGGTGTAGCATCAGCTACAACCGCGGGAAGGCGCTGGGCCTGGTCAGCAGGCAGAGTGTTGCGACACGCCGGCCGCCAACGCGGAGTGCCGATGCGCCGGCCGGCTAGAGACGCCGGGCGGCGGCAAGCAAGACCGGAGGGAGAAGAGTTAGTTAGAGTTTTTCTTCTCTTTTAAGGAGAAGATTAAGTACGGGCTTTTAGTAATTTTAGAATTACTTTGTGAAAGCCTAGAACTCTACCGGAAAGCGCCGAACGCAACACTCAGTGGAAGCCAGCGATTGTCGGGAGCGAGAGCGGAGCTCCGACCGTCACCACCTCGTGCTGGTTTTGAGTAATTGATGTTAGTTAATTTCCTGTTTTAGTGTCTTACGACTTTTTACCGGGTTACATAGCCGTGACAACCGCCGCAGTGCATCCCAGAGCACCGGCGGACCGTAGCGCAGTGTTGCCGTAGCGGAGCGGCGGCAGCACAAAAAGCACCCCTAAAAAATGGGTGCGTGCTCTCTTCTGAATCAAAAGTCTCCGACCACATGCACACCGGAGTGCGTTCGTCCGCAGATCGGTCCGCAGGCGCTGACCGGCGCTCAGGCCGGCCTTGGCTTCGAAAATACACTGGTGGAAGTGGAGCTGCGATAAGACCCCGACGGCGTCTTCTCCGCAACGGAAAATATATCCAGCAGGGCATCAGTTGACTACAATCGCACTGAGGGCGACAACATCCGAGGTCACGACCGCGAGGGCTTTATAGGTGACGGGAGCGGAACTCGTAGCCGTACTGGTTTCAGTACCCTGTGGGGTAGGCACACCCTTGCCAGTAACTGTCACCATCACATTGCACGTCCTATTCTTTTTTTGCAGGGTGACCGGTGGCTTTGGCACCCCTTCGTAGACACACTTGTAGTATAACTTTGTCGTTGTGTCTGGGAGCTCCGCAACACCGAGCGTGTAAGTGTCACTTTCGGAGCTGCTCCCAACCAAGTTTACAATCGCGCTTTTCGCTGGTTCTCCGCTGGACGAGTTGCCTGTCTTGACCTCAATGCGCCCATCTGCCAACTTACCATTACATTGGAACGCCGCGGCCGTGTGGGGTGCGGAAAGAGAGAGCTCGACAGTCCTGTCGATTGCACATTCATCTGCAAGTGATTCACCGAAGCAAAGCACAGTTTGTGACAGGTGTTATCTAACGCTGACAATGCTGTCATAGGCCTGGTGCTAAATCTCAAGCGCTTACTGCTTGGTAGTGGACCGGGCAGCGGCACGGTGACCAAGCAGAACTCAGCTGGGTTGCTTGTGTTCCTGCGTGTGTAGTAGAACTTCACGCCTCGCTTGTTGTCCGGCACTCCACGGTTACAGTGACATGCAAGCTGTTCTCTGCTTTGCTGTCTACAAGAAAGTCAGAAATCTTGACTTGAGTGGCCGGGTCGCAGGTCGCATTCTGCAATACTTGATGGTCTCCGAACTATCGGGAACAGCCCCACCAGTAAAATCGCCTGCACAGGTGAATTGTGCTCGCAAGTTCTTCTCGGCAACCGTCACAGTCGTGGTCTGTTGGTTTCCTGTTGTCTGCACTTTGCAATTCGTTGGGATTTACAGCAGGTTCTTGTTCCTGCTTGCTGTGCGCAGACTGCAGACGCAGGCTTTTGTCCCCCCCCAAATCCTTCACGGGTATAGTCGGAGCAGAAGCGGCTGCGTCGGCATGCTGTGACGCTTCACTTAACATAGTGCCGGGAGTGATCACCGCCGTGGTGACAATGGCCCATCGGAAAAAACAAGAACAATCCATTCTGCAATGTAGATGGTGGCGGCGGGACACTGATCAGCTGAAGGTTGTACGCTGCGGTCCTTGTCCGGCAGCAAGCCCGAAGAAACACAGGGCGCCAGGGCGACTACGCTTTTGCAAACAAATAAAAGTAGCCTCTCATCAGAGAAATCGCAACCCTCTTCTGGTTTTGAAGGAAGCTACCGTGAGCGACCACACTCTTCATCAAGTTCTGCCTTGCAGTGTTGAAACAGCCCGGCAACGAGCGGTGTTCTGAGGGGAGAGCAGAAGAGTGCGTGTAACAACCACGGAAACGACACACTGACACACGCAGTGCCCACAGCACCCGCAGGAGACCGGCTGGACGGCACACGGGATGCCGTCCCCTGCATGCGATGGTACGGCATTTCCGTTGCCGGCCATGAGCCCCTCTAGCACTCTCCGGTACGGACCCGGGCGCCTGCTGATTCCTCAGTAAGGTAGAAAGAGGGCCTCCTCAGCAATCACGAAACAATCCTCGCCATAAAACTGAAAAAGCGAACACCTCCAGAGACGCCCATACGATAACTCTGGAAGAATTCGGCAGAGCCAGAGTGACAGTAAAAAGCAAACTGCGTTGCTTTCCGTGTGTTCGCTAGGCGGGAAGAGTTGAAAGTCTATTGCCAATTAGGCAGGGCTGCTGCATCTTGCTGAGGCGTGACGCTATTCGGTTTCGCAACTAGGTACGCAAAACTCTCCTGCTCCCTGTCACGCTGGGCTTTTGCAGGAGCAAGTCTGGTACATAGTCTCTACCGCGAGTCGGGGATGCGACATCCCCTGGAAACAACACTTCTTTCAATCACCGTTCCCATTATCACAGGTATTCTGGGTTAGGGATGAGTTGAGCTCCCCAGCTAACCTCGCTTGGTCTGTGCGGGCACGTACGTATCGTGGATCGGGAAAAAGCCCGCCCAGGCAAGCAGCGGGTAAAGCTGATGTCTACGAGAACTTGTAAACTCTCCGGACACAAAAGAGTGAGAATCTACAGTTGCCGGTCGCTCCGTACGCCTAGGACCATCATTCCGAATGAAAACAATGCGCAGTGCTGACTTACAAGGGTTGCCTGCAGCAATAACCCGGTCCGAGCAAACTAACGAAGAACTGCTTTCACGAGAATGCCTTAGCGCAGATTCCCCAGCAATGCGACAAAAATGCGAAAGGGCGCTTGCGTGCTTCAGCTCGGACGGAGTGGTGAGGTCCGGAGGAACAGCGCATGCAGTGAAGCACCAGCATGGAACCCACTTCTTTACCATCAGGTGGACACGGACAGCCAATCGCGACGAAGCTACAATGCTCTCTCTTCCTGTTCCCTGTTGCTTTCCGATCCCTTCGCTTGCTACTTACGTCATGCCTTACGTTTCTACTAGGCGACCCCGGGAAGATGAGGCCGTGTTGCGCATCTGCCACTGTTGATCTCTGAACTGTTCTACAAAACTCCCCGTAGTACCACTACCTTCGAACAGACCCTACTAACACCCCTCCGAGAGAAACCTGGTACTGCGTTCACGCGTTGGGCACTGCGTGGTTTCGGCAGGTTTCCCCGTGCAAGTCTGGTATAACGATCTCTCGCAAACGACCCCCGAGTTCCCCAAGCCACGCACGCAGGACGGCTCTCTTCGGCGCTGAAGCGGTCGCGCGCAGCACCTTTTTCTACTTGCTTATCGCAGAGTGATGTGTGTTCAGGACCATTATTTCTTGACAGAGGCGAGCGCCCGGAATCAAAGATCCACCACGTGTGTGACTTGAACTCCGTCAAGCTTCAGTTTCTACCCTGTCGTTAATGGAACAGCGTTCGGCTACTCATCCGCGGTACGGTTCAGTTGTCTCCGCTTTGCAGTGTTCGCCAGCTGACATCTACACGGACCGCGTATGAAGCGACCTGCCAAATGCGCCAAAACTAGTCACCTACCTTAAATACGGACCAGTGCAGCGGTCCTCGAGCTCTGAAATGAAGCTATGGTTGTGAAGCTGCGTCAAGAACTCGACGTTCTCAACTACGGAAAAAGCCAGCAGGCCACCAGTTGACTGCAACGGCACTGAAAGCGACAACCGCCGGGCTCACAAACCCGGGGGTTGCATAAGCGTCGGGAGCGGAACTCGTTGAAGAAGTACTGGTAGAGGTTTCACTGTCTGGGGCTGGCTTCTCCTTGCCCGCAACTGTTACGATCACATTGCACGTCCTTCTTTCTTTTTTCGTGGTGTTCTGTACGGTCGGCACCTCTTCATACACACACTTGTAGCATAGCTTTGTCGTTGTGTCGGGGAGCTCCGCGACACCGAGTGTTTTGGTATCACCTACAGGGTCGGTCTCCTCCAGCTTTAGGATCGCGTTCTTCGCCGGTTCCTCGGTGCAGGAATCATCTGTCTTGACCACAAAAGGACTCTTTTCCAAAGTGCCACTACACTTGAAGTCCGCGGTCGTCTCGGGTGCGGAAAGCGACAGTGCGACGGTCCTGTCGATTGCACAGTCATCTGTAAGAAATACACAAAGGCAGCTTACAATCTGTAGCAAACATTCCAACGCGGGGTGGGCTGCCGTAAGCAGAGCGCGGAATGTCGATAGGCTTACTGTTTTCCAGTGGACCCGGCAGTCGCACCGCGACTAAGCAATAGTCTCCTGCGCCCCTGGCTGCAGCTAGGCACTTGTAATAAAACGCCTCGCCTCGCTTCCCATCGGGCACCTTAGCCAGGGTTACTGTGACTGTGTTCTCTCTTTTCTCTGCTTTGGCGTCTACGCCAATAATGCTAGAAATCGTGACTTTCTCTCCGCCGTTGCAGGCCTGGTCCTTGCAGCACGTGTCGGCGGGTGTTGCGAGATCGGGAACGGTTCCACCTGTGAAACCTGCTCCGCAGGTGAACTTCGCTTGCAAGGTCTTCTCGTCAATGGTCACAGTCGTGGTCGTTGCTTCGCCTGTCGTCTTCACTTTGCATTCGGCGGGCTCCCCCTGGCGAGACTGCAGAGACTGGTTTTTGTCCAGAACCTTCAGGGGCATGCTGGCACCAGAAGCGGCTACCCCGACGTGCCTTGACGCTTCAGTGACAATAGCGTCCGGAATGATTACCGCCAGGGCGACAACGGCCCATGGGAAGAAATAAGCAGGGTCCATCACGCAGTACAGATGAAGACAGCAGAAAAGTGGCCCACTGGAGGTTGTATACCGCCGTCCCTGTCCGGCAGCAAGCCCGGAAAAACCCAGTCCAGCTGCCGACTACGGTTTTGCAGATAAAAAATAGCTCCTCGTTGAAAGAACCTCAACCCGTGATTTTGATGGAATCTAGCTTGCGTATTTACATGGTCGCTGCGCTCTTCCCAGCGGTCTCGAAACAACTGGGCAATGAGCGACTCAAGAGGGGACACGAACGGGCGCGTCAGACACGCACAAGACACACACACATTGCCCATGGGACAGGAGGAGGACATCAAGCGCCCGCGGGAGAATGGCTGGACGACACACGGGAACCCCGCGCCACCTCTACGACGGCATGATTCGGGGTGGCACGACTTCGTTCTGTCCACAAAGCAAAGGAGTTCCTGCAAAGGAAGGGATTCTTCCCTTTCTTGCCAACGGAGTGCCACTGCCCTTGCTTTAGTGTGGCTTCGACCCCGAGTACCATTAAAATTCTATGGCGTCGTCTTTACTGATTTGGTTAACCGCTCGTTCTACCATGTCGAATCAACCGTAGCACGTCCGACTGACCCACCGCTTGCCCTCGTGCTGTCCAGTTGTGGTGTTCTAAGGTCCGCAGGTGCGTGGGGGGAGGCTCGTTCCCAAACAGGAACCTGTTTCACAGCGAGTCTGCCGACAGTCCCAGTTCGTCAGTTCCCTCCCCAGAAGGTATCCAAGTTCCCTGGAAGAGGGGACGTTTCAGCCGTTAAATTCACTTGAGTTACCTATCATCGGAAACTCTTATTGCCTTCCCGCTGCGCGGCTCCCTTATTTTCATCCCTCCTCAGCGGTAAATCCCTCCAGCACTTTCGGGCTTGGATCCGGCCCCCTGCCGAGCTCGGGAAGATAGAAACAGCCTCCTCAGCAACCACGAGATAGCGCTCACCACAAAAGGAAACAGGCGAACACCTCAAGGGGTGCCCACGCTTTGGCCCCCGAGAAAGCTGGCCGAAGCAGAGTGACAAAAGCCGAGCTTCGGTCGCTTTCCGACTGATGCTGAGAGAGGAGAAGCTGAATCCGTTGCCAGTTTGGCACCACTGCGGCATAATGTGTGGCTCGGTTTTGAATTTCGGACAGTATGCAGAACTTCTCTGATACGCGACATAGACGGGCCCTTTAGATGCAAAACCAGTACAAACCCGCTACCACAAGACTAGTCATGTGGCACCTCCTGAAAACAAGATTTTCAGTCAGTGTTCTCATTACCAGATACGTTTTAGTTACAGAAGAAATCAGCTTTTCAGCTAACCGTACTTCTGCCGTACAAGGACCTCAGCGTCAGAGATCAAGAAGTGGTTCTTTGGTCACACCAGCGGCCGGGAGATGCTCACTTCGGGGAGCGGAATGTGTAAGCTCTCCGGATGTGAAAGACCGGAAATCTGGACTTGCCGGTCCCAGGCGCACTTTCACCCCTGGGCAGTAAGGAGCCTTGCTTCAGAAAGCTTGCGCGTCGAAATGACCTGATCCGAGCAGCTTAGCATAAGCCTTCTCTCACAGAAAAGTCTCGGCGGAGATTGGCCACTAGTACAGCGCAAATGTCGAAAGGGAGTTCGCCTGCTAGAGCTTGTACGGAGTGGCGAGGTAGGCACTCACAGTGGATTTGTAGTGGAACGCCGGGATGGAGTCCGCCTCTCCGTCACGAACCGGACGCAGGGAGCGAATCGCAGCAGGGCTGCGACATTTCCTTTTTTCTTGCTTATTCCTTCTGTTTTAAAACCTCTCCAGCAGCTACGTAGGCCCAGAGGAGATGTCGGGAAGCCTGAGGCAGGTTGCGGCAATCGCACTGTCGCTTCTAGTGCTACGAGCTTGGCATCAACCTTACGAAAACCTGATACTGCGCTCACGTGTTGAAAATTGCGTGGCCTCGTGCACCTTACTTCTTCCAACTCCGAGTGAAGCTTGGCCCGCGAATGAACCCCGAGTTCAAGCCACGCATGCAGGACGGCTCTCTTCCGCGCTGAACCGCTTGAATGCAACACCTTCTACTCCTTGCTTATCGCGGAGTGACGCGTTTATGTGCCATGGTTTCTTGACAAAGGCGAGTGGCCCAAATTGAAGATCCACCACCACGCGTGCGAGGCGAACTCCTTCGACCTTCAGTTTCTACCGTGTCACTGATGGAGCCGGGCCGCCACCCCGACGGCACCGTCTCCGCAACGGAAAAAAAAATCCACAAGCACATCAGTTGACTATAACTGCACTGAGGGCGACAGCAGCCCAAGTGAAGACCCTAAGGATTTTGAAAGCGACGGAAGCGGAACTCGTTGAGAACGTACTGGTAGACGTTTCACTTCCCTCCGGGGTTGCCGTACCCTTGCCAGTAACTGTCACCAGCACAGTGCACGTCCTCTCTTTTGTTACCGAGGTATTGTCTACGGTAGGCACCTGTTCGTACGTACATTTGTAGCACAACTTTGTGGTTGCTTCCGGGAGTTGGGCAACGCCGAGCGTGTAGGTATGAGTTTCGGAGTCGCTTTTAGCCAAGTTCAAAATTTCGCCCTTCGCTGGTTGCTCGCTGCAGGAATCGCCTGTTTTGACCTCAAAGGGGTTTTCCTCCAATTTACCGTTACATTTGAACGCCACGGTCGTGTGGGATGCGGAAAGAGAGACCGCGACAGTCCTGTCGATTGCACATTGATCTGCAAGCGATTCACAAGAGCAGGTAACAGTTTGTGGCGTGTGCTATCTAACGCGGGCTTTGCTGTCGCACGCCAAGTGTAAGGGTTTCAACAGGCTTACTGTCGTCTAGTGGTCCGGGTAGCGCCACCATGACCAAGCAGAATCCTGCATCGTTGCTTGCGCTCTTGCACTTGTAATAGAACTTCGCGGTTCGCTTATCTTCCGGCAGGGTAGCCAGCGTTACAGTGACTACATTCTCCTTATTCTCTGCTTTTCCTTCTACACCAAGAATGTCAGATATATTGGCTTGACCGTTCTCTGATGCGCATTTCGGGTCTCTGCAGCACTTGGTAGAGGCCTGTGAAGTATCCGGATCAGTTCCGCTCGTGAAACTGCCTCCGCAGGCAAACTTCGCTTGCAAGGTCTTTTCATCAATCGTCACAATCTTGGTCGGCGTATCTCCTGCTGTCTTTTCTTTGCATTCGTCCGGCTTTCCGACGGATTCTGCCTCTGCCTTCGTCCCCTGTGCAGACTGCAGGAGCTGGCCCTTGCCTAAACTGTTTACGGGTATTCTCGCACCGGAAGCGGCGACCACGGCGTGGCGTGACGTTCCAGTTACAATAGCCCCCATGGTCACCGCCATGGCGGCAACGGCCCATGAAAAGAGGTAAGGGTAGCCCATCACGCCTACGCAGATGAACACTGCAGAACATTGGCCAACTGAATAGTGTCTGCTGGGGTCGTTGGCCGGCAGCAAGCCCGGACGCGGGGCGACTCTCCTTTGGGAGGCGGATAAAATGGCCCCGAACCCCAGGAAGCTCAGCCGCTGATTCGGAAGCTTCTGACCTGGGCCTTCACGCCGTTCACTAACTTCGGCGCCCCGTAAATGATGCAACGGGGAAATGACCGGCGTTCTGAGGGACATGAAGGGATAGGCCGGACACCCGCGCACAAGACAGGCACACAGACACAGACACGGAGAACCCGTGGGACAGGACGAGGACATTACGCCCCCCCCGGGGCGACTGGCAGGACGGCGCACCGGAGGCCCGTGCCAGCGCTGCGAGGGTACGTCTCGGGGCGTCAGGGCTTAGTTCTTTCGACGTGGTGGCTTAGTTCCTCTGTCTCGGATAAGAGAAGCGATCCTCCCTGGCACTTCTCATCAACCGGGTTACATGCCCCTTCCCTTACATCCGGCTGGACGACAGACAGAAGGCAAGCATTCACTGATCAGCGGGCAAATCACGGAGGACGGCGGCTGAAAGTACGGCGTCGGTGCGCCCCCGGGATAGTATTGAACTTGCCCTCAATGGGCGGTATGCGCAACTTTCCCCCCACTGATCCGTTGCATAGCCGGGACTTCTAGAGGCAAAACCCGGCATGAGCACATTGCCTGGAGTCTGGTCGTGTGACATTTCTGAGAGCAAGACCTCATCCAGTCTCTATCCTCATAAGCAGAGAAGGCTTCAGTTACAGAGGAGCGCAGGTCCTCACCTAAGCGCACTTCAAGCGTAGACGGGCCTCTACGTCCTGGACCGGGAGAAATCCTCGATCACGCCACCTGCAGCGGAAAAAGCGCATTCCGAAAAGCCGAACTTGTAACTTCTTGAGCTACGAAAGACTGCGAAGCTACAGTCGTGGGTCCTACCTCGCGCCTGAGGACCATCCTTCCGAATGAAAGCATTATGGGGTTCTGCCACTGGTGTCGCCCGCACGCACGACCCGATCCCAGCCATTCGACAGAGAAATCCCTTTCACAAAAAGAGAGTCCTGACGTAGATTCCCCAGATACGCCACGAATGCCGAAACGATTCCGGCTGCTATACCGCGTTCGGAGCGTCAAGGTAAGGAACAACAATGGATTGGTAGTGAAGCACCGGGGTGAGAGTCCGCCTCTCTACTACGAAGTGGAGAAAGACAGCCGGTCGCGACAGGGCTGCAGTATTTGCACTTTCATTTCTGTTTCCTGCTGCTATTCAATTTCTCCACTTGTTACTTACGCGCCTTGTCTTTGTACGAGGCGACCTCGGGAAGTCCGAGCGGGGAACATGCGGCTGTCACACAGCTCCTGGCACTGTCGATGGCTGAACTAAGCTCCCCCTAGTACTCCACGCTCTGAGTTAGCCCTCCCGACGCGCTCTACACTAGTGCAGCGCGACTTTGTTGATTTTTTGAAGGTGATTTTTCCTGATGTCTCCTCGTTCAAGACTGTCCTAAAGCTGGCCCGCGGATGAACCCCGAGTTCTCCGAGCTACCCATGCGGACCGGCTCTCAGCGCTGAGGCGCGCTTCAACGATAGGCATTGCAAACGAGGTGGTATTGTGTAAGGTCACCAGACGCTGACCGAAGCACGAGTTTGGCTCGCGCTTGGAAATACGGTGCTGGAAAGGAAGTTGCATTGAGGCCCCGTCGGTGCCTGCTCAACAACGGAAAATGCCAGCGGCCCGTCAGTTGGCCGCAAGCGCACTGAGGGAAATAGCCCCTAAGGTCACACCCCCGAGGGACTTGTAAGCGATGGAAGCTGCACTTGTTGGAGCTGTACTGGTGGAAGTTTCACTACTCTCTGGGGTTGCTTTAGCAACTGTTACCATCACACTACATGTCCTCGTTTCTGTTTTCGTAGTGTCGGATAGCTGCGGCACGCCTTCGTACACACACTTGTAGCATAACTTCGTGGTTGCGTTGGGGAGCTTGGCAACACTGAGGGTGTAGGTATGATTTTGGGCCTTGCTGTCATCCAGTTGTAGAAGCTTGTTCGTCGCCTGACCCCCGGTGCATGAAGCACCAGTCTTAACCTCAATGGGAGTCGTTACCAGCTCGCCATTACATTTGAACTCCACAGTCGTCTGGGGTGCAGAAAGAGAGAGCTCGACAGTCCTGTCGATTGCGCATTCATCTGTAAGAGACTCACAAACACAGCTTACAGTTTGGTAGAAGTGTTCCAACGCCAAGTGTCGTGTCACAGGCCGAGTACCGACTGGTAACGAACTTACTGTCCGGTAGTGAACTGGGCAGAGCAACCGCGACTAAGCAGGTATTGTCCGAGCCTTTGCACTTGTAGTAGAACTTCTCGCCGCGTTTGTTGTCGGGCACCTTAGCCACCGTCACCGTGACCGTGTGGTTGCTGAGTTCTGCTTTCCCATCTACATCAAGAATGTTGGATATATCGACTTCATTTTCGGATGGGCAGGCCGCGTCCTTGCAGCACTTGCGGGGGCTGGTACCAATCTCAGGAACGGTTCCGGAGGCAAAAGCGTTGCCGCAGGTAAACTTGGCTTGCAAGGACTTCTCGTCAATCGTCACAGTCATGACCGGCTTGTCTTCCGTTGTCGTTTTGTTGCATTCCTCGGGCTTCACTAGGTCTTTTCCTAATACCTGCCTGCCCTGAGAAGACTGCAGACGGGGGCTTTTGTCCGAACCCTTCATCGGTACCGTTGCCCCGGCGTGTCCTAACGCTTCAGTTACAATAATGCCAGGAGCGGTCACCGCCAAGGCGAGAAGTGCCCACCGGAAGAAATAATGACGGTCCATTAGGGCAGTGTAGACGAACACGGCAGAAAAGTGGCCAACTGGGGTCGCACGCTGGGCGCTTCCCCGGCAGCAACCCCGTAGACGCAGCGCGATTGCGGGTGGTGGTGTCGGAGGCTTCTGAAGTAGTCGCCGGATAGAGGACTGAAAACCGGATTCTGAAGAAAGCTAGGCTGGGTATTCACATCGTTCACTAACCTCTGCCTCGCAGCCCTGAAACAGTTGCCCAACGAGTGACATCCTGACGGGACAAGAAGGGGCACGGCAGACATCGGCACAAGACACGCGCGCACACAAGATGCACAAGGGACAGCCCGGGGACATCACGCGCGTGCGGGATACTGGCTGGACAGAACTCGCGGTCCTGGCTGGAACCGCGGGACGGAAGGGCCTACAGAGACAAGACTTATTTCTTACCTCATAGTCTATCTCCAGTAACGAAGCAGTTCTGGCTGGCTCTGCTGTTCAACCGGCTGACATTGTCTTTCTTTAGGTTGGGCTTTACGGCAGACAGAACGCAGGAGTTCATAGATCGGCGAGCAAATTGATTACCCGCGGATGGCACCGATTCCAAGTAAGGTGAAGGTGCGCAGCCAGGTAGTACTGAAGCTGTGTATCGTGGTCTTCTCTGCACGGTTAGTCAGTCCCCAAGCAGTGTCGGTCCAAGTTCTGCAGCAGTCATTCGACTGAGTCAAATCTTATCGTCAAGCTGTCCAGCTGTCGCTGTCTTACAAGGACGGTAGTAGGGGCATGGCTCAAATTCTCGAGCACGAACCTGTTACCTAACGAATCTATCGGGAGCCCCAGCTGGCTAGCCTCCCTCCTCGAAAGGCATATCCAGTGCCCGGGCGAAAAGGTGCTTCATGAAGATTCATCTGAGTTGCCTACCGCCGAGAAAGTTGACTGCGTTTCCGTTCCCCGGCTCCGTTGCTTTCGACCCTTGACGGCCGTACACTTCCTGCCACCCCTCTGCATGGGATATTCGAGCCCCTGCGGAACTTTAAGCAAAGCCGGGAACAGCCCCGAGCCAACCAGTAAACAACGCTCCCCACACAAGTAAAAAAGCAAACGCCTCAAGGGGCGCCCAACATTGACTCCTGATAAGGCTGGCCAAACCGGACTGACAATATCAAACAAAAGAAACTGGGGTTGCAATCCGTCCGTTATGCGGATCCAAAAGATGTACCGCTTTAGGCGCCGTGCAGCATCTCCCTCTGGTTTCCCTGTGTTTGATTGTGCAATTACGTCTGCAAAGCTTCTATGCTCGCTGGTACGCTGTATTGGGGGACCTTGTAAGACCAAGCCCGCCGCGGCAAGCTCACTACCACGGGCCTGTAACGTGACTCCTCCTGGATGGGCTCCCCATCCAGTCACCGTCCTCAAAACCGGAGCTGCCCTCACTCACTGAAGAGCTCAGCTTCTCAGCTCACATCAGTTCAGCTGGAGTGCCTCTGCGTCGTGGATCAAGAGGCTTCCTCAAGGACACCTGTCGGGAAGAGCTCACTTCCAGGAGCCAAAGTTTTTAGAGCTAAGAATGTAGATTGTTGGAATGTATTTGTAAGCTCCCCAGATACGGAAGACTGAGAATCTACAGGTACCTGTTTCACCCAGGCTTGAGGATCACCATTCTGCATTTCCGCGATACAGAGTGCCACGTCGGAGGGGTCCCCAGTGGAATTGACCTGATCCGACCGATCTGCTAGACAACTCCTGTCACGAGAAAGTCCCAATGAGGACTGCGCAATAATGCGCCACAGATCCCGGAAGGGAGTTCGTCTGCTATAGCGAGCGCTACGGAGCGTCGAGGTAGCGGACTCACAGTGAAGCACCGGGATGAAAGTACGCCTCTCTACGACAAAGTGGGAACGGACAGCCGAACGCGACGGGGCTACAATACTTTCTCTTTCTTTTCTGTTTCCTGCTGGCTTCTAACCTCTCCACTTGGTACCTAGCATCGCGTTTTACTTTTGTACGGGGAGACCGCGGGAAGCCTGCGCGAGGAACACGCGGCTACCCCACATCTCCTGGCACGATGTCTGAACTGTCCTACAAACCTTTCGGGGTACTACAAGCTCTGAACCAACCCTACTGACACCCTCTCGACAGAAATCGTGCAGAGAGATTTCGTTCACCATTTGAAGGCCTGGATGTCTTGCCGTTCAAGACTGTATGAAAGCTCGCCCGGGAACGGACTCCGAGTTCTGCAAGCTTCGCATGAAGGACGGGTCTCGTCAAGGCTGACGACTACCTGTGCGTCACCCGTCACTAGCACGGCTGGCTTAGCACAAAGTATCATACGCTTATGCATCCTAAGCTGTCGAGAAAAGGCAAGAGTCCAGAACCCCAAACCTGCCACCGCGTGTGAAACGCGAAACTCCTTCTTCTACCTTCAGATTCTACCCTGTCGCTGACGGTACAATGTTTCGGCTTTCCGTATGTGGTACAGTACAGATGTCTCCGTCTTGCAGCGTCAGCCAGCTGACATCTACGTGAACCATAAATGAAGGACTAGGATACGCTCTGCCCCCCTCGACCTGCCAAATTAGCCCAAAACAACTCTGCTACGTGAAAGTGCAGATGAACGCAAACTTGAAACTCCGGCTGCATCATCGACAGACACAACTTTCGGCTTTTCGTTCCATATCTTGTAGGGTATGCCTTTTCCGTCAGTGTCTCCTCATAGTCAGTAACAGAAGTTTCTATTTCAAAAGACGTCAGACAAAAGAGATGACAAGAGAAAGGAAACACGCGATCGTTTCTGAGTGTGTACGAAAGTAACGGCAAGAGTGGCCTGAAATCTCTAAGGCGGAACAGCTTCCGACTCTCCTGCGGATGACGACATACCCCCCAACTGTTCTCTCCTGCTACAGAGAAGCTGGACCTTAGCTCAGCGCGTGAAGAGATCCATACTCCTCCTCTGTGAACTAGATGAGAGAATGAGGAAGGGAGAAAAGAAGACTACGCCAAGACTGAAGACGGAAACGGCGACACATACGCCTGAGAAGACAATGGGCTTAACTAAGAAAAAGACATGAACCAGCTGGACACCATTCTGTATGGATGAATTTGTATGTATGTATCTATTCATGTACGGATATTTATCTACGAATGCATGTTTGTGATGTATGTATGTATGAATATGTATCTATGTACGGATATGTATGTATGTATGTATATCGCGTGTGTGAATGATATGGAAACGTCGAGACGTGGATCTCCTTCTAATGTTTTTTTTTTTCTTTTACCATCAATATCNNGATTTCCCATCTCCATCACTACCCCGGGGGCGGCCTGATGTGAAGAAGATCTCCCACCGCTCTCGCCGCCCCCTACCCCTCTCTTCTCTTCTCTCTGTGGTACCATCCTTTTGGCAAATGAAAGAATACAAAGAGAAAAAAGAACGAGAAGGAGATGAAAGAGAAGGAGCAGGTTATCTCTTCGAAGAGAGAGAGTTGTTTGAAAGAAGACTTCCAAAAAACAACAGGAGGAAGATAAAGAAGACGAAGGAAGAGATTTGAAAGGGGAAACCATGGTGATAGAAAGGGAGAGGTAGAAAGACAGACCACACAGAGTGGATGGGGTAGAAGAAAGAGGGGGGTGCCATTAGATCAGAAGAAGAAGAAGCAGGATAGAGAAAGGTCTCCTCGGAATGGGTCTCTCTCGATAGAATCACCACTCCTTTCTGGGATTGAAGTAGGGAGAAGAAAAGACGCAGACGTTGATAGAAAATGTGAAGACGATTCTTCCACGCAGAAGAGAGAGTGATAAAAACGCTAGATGAATAGCTTCAAGGACTTCTAGTTTAAGAGACGAGAGATGACAATGAAAACGAAGGAGACATGGCGGGGGGGTGTGTGTTTGAAAGTGATAGGAATGACGACCGGCACCAAGAAGGGCCAGTGGAGGAGGAAGGAAATTTTAAAAAAAGAAGAACTGCGAAGAGAGAAGGTTTATCTGAGCTGTCTGTATCCTTGCGATTAGCGCATGCAGTGACAAATAGATAAGCAAATGGAAAGAAGAAATGCGTCCTCCAAACACTAGTGCACCAGAGAAAGGTGAGACAAACCTATTGAAGAGGGAGAAGAATGAGACCCTATATGTGAGAGGAAGACTCGGACTGTTTACACTTCACCCTTATCGATGTGTACATCGGCGTTCATACATATACATACAATAGAAACAATCGAGACTTACGCGCACGGATACATACATACATACAAATACTTCCACACGGGTCTACACGCGAACGTGTCTCTTGCAGCTTAACGATGCAGATGTCTGCAAGAGAGGCTTCACGATCCAGATGTTTGACGACTGAGGTGAGAAACCGGGGAAAAGTATCAAGCCTCCGGCCTCAATACAATTCTGTTTTTTATCCGTGCAAAGGGGAGAGGCAAGACAAACAGAAATGTGTATGAAGTCGGGCCATCCTTTCTGCCGAGTGCATCGTGCCTCTCCCAGGCGACTTCCTTACAACAGATGGGGTAAGTTAGTTAGCTATAGCAGAAGCTTGCATAAGCGTACTTAGCTCTACAAGAGTAAAGCACGAGAAGATGCAGTGGGAGAGGCAGAGGAATAGAGAAAGAGGCAAAGAAGAGTAAAACAAGGAGAGTCCTGGAGACACAAAGGAGGTCTCATTGCTGTTGGTAGAAGGATCAGGTCAGTTGGCCCGTAGAACTGATGCATGCAGTTGGACAGATCATTATCAACGTGTCCAAATACCAACCTTAAGAAAGGCAACCCTGTCAACACTTGGGTCACTCCTTCCTTCACTACCTGGTGTCTCGCATTCACATCATTGCGGGGGATGCGAGGAGGAAAACACCGAGGGCACTGGGAATTCGAGGCTACAAAGACGGGAAGAGTTCGCGGTTGGCGCTGGCTGTCTCGAAGCAAGCAGCTCTCCAACTTCGGTTTTACATTATAGCGGCGAGAGAACCCTCCTTAATACCCTTATTGCATGGCCTATCTCTTGCAAGCACTATGTTTGTACAGATATGTGTATTGTGGTAGGGCAGACGGGATCTCGTTTCTTTTCTTTTATGCAAAACCAACAGGGTGCGTGGGCGCCGAACAACGGGTTTCCAAAAACTGCCCAAGTCGCGTGATAGTGGTTTATTTTGTTTGCTTAGTTGCCTAACCAGCTACTGACTCCTCTCCATTTTCAGAGCCAGTGGCATACCCAGTGTCACCGCAGCGAGTGTAGCTCCCTTCCACGAATGGACAGGAGACGTGGCCTTAAATTCGGTGTCACCAATAGTTTAGGTCTCCGCAGTATCCGAGGAGCAAGGCGGAGATGCTGGGAAAGACGCCTTTCTGAACGGCTCGGCGGTCTACTGCTACCGGTCGAAAGAGCCACCGCGACACCGAAAGAAATGGTGCAGACTGTCAAATTTTGAGTGAAGTTCGCGGCTGGCAATTCGCTGTGACGCCGGAAGGCCTTTCACATTACCCGCGAAAAATGGCCACGGAGACTCATTCGGGCACATTCCTCAGGAAAAATCTTCCCAGGCACTACTTGCTGCCGTGTTTGTTAGTCCAGCACTCGTTGGCGGCATCGCAACTCCTCTCCAGACGCCAGCATCGGGCTCCGAACGTCTGACTGACGAATCCATGGTAATCGACGAACACAAAGCGAGTCAGTATCTCTCAACCAGCTACTGGGCTTGTTTCACTCTGTGGGAGTAGGCGTCGATGCGTGCAATACGCGAGCCCGCGCCTGCTCAGAAAGCTTCTGCAGAGCAGCCGGACTGGCTGCTTGAGGCCTAGAAACCAACGTGGATCAGAAGAATTAGCAGGATGACTACTGAGGAGTGTCGTTTCCGAGTGCGCCTGTATTGCTGTACAGCAAGGCCTGTAGGCTGCAGTTTCTTAAACTAGTGTAGACGGACCTCCCGCAAATCCATGTGGCGACAGCGTCGCAGCTGCGGCTTTCACTCGGTCTGAAAGAAAACAAACCCGCATTTTGGCCGGACGCGTGTCAGAAATTGAAGCTGTGTCAGAAGCGCGAGTGCGGCTTTTCCGCCGAACTCGAGGAAGGGGACAGCCCGGTGAGCGTCAAGACTCGGCCACAGTGTAGGCATGCCGTAGAGAGGAAGTTTTGCAGCTTCGACTTCTTCCTCAGTTCCTAGAAGGCCAGCTGCTGTTCCTGTAGGTCCCTAATATCATTGAGTCGCTTTGATCTGCAGAAACCGTGTCTAAAGAACCTTTTGCTGTATCGGGCCTGCCCGCTCTTCAGCCTTCCTCGGCTTTCTCCTCTGTCTGGTCCGATTGTACGCGTTCCGCCCGTGCCTTGGAGCTAGCCAAGTGTTGGAGAGTCCGTGTGAGATCCGGCTCGGCTCTCTTGCGCTTTTTCTCCCCCGGAAAGCCTACATAACGAGGTGCACAGCAGCCACAGATAGTCGCTTGCCTCGGATCACGAACTCATGTTCCTGTGGTTTCACTCTCTTGGTCTTTCGTCGCCTTCGATTTCTTACCTGTTCTTTGCCAGGACATCCCGCGGAGAGTCCCAGGCCCGTTGGCTGCTTCAGCGTGTGCTCAACGGAGAGCGTTCAAGTCTTCAGTTGCTCTCAGCAATCCTCTTCAGACCGGGGGGAGGACTGGGATCTATTGAGAGCAGAGCAGAGAGAAAAACAATCGTTGCTGCAAGCGTATCACACATTCTCTCCCTCTCTCGAACCTCTTCCTTCTCACTCCAGTGGGGAAAGAAGGAACTAGTTTGCCTTTCTCTGTTCCTCTTTTGCAAAGAAGTACGAGCCAGAAGTTTCTCCCTTCTCAAAATTTCCTCTTTTCTTCTCTGGCAAGCTGATTACTCTTGCAAGCTATGCGGCTCTTCTTTAGGTGTTTTGCTTCCTAGAGTTACCAATGCCTTACACGTTGGCTGTCCTTGAATTGCTGGCAGTGCTCGTTTCGGAGGTCGGCGCGCCTTGAGGCTGATGGTGACGCCACTACCGGTCTGTCCCTCTGCCAGCAGTCGCTGACCGGGTGTCAGTCGCATGTCAGTAAAGAGCACCGCTGCAATTCGTATAGTGTTTGCCGTCTTCTCCAATCACATGCACGTGCACATCGAAATGTGCTCGTCCGCAGTGCATTTACGCGGTGTAACATGCACCGCGGCAAGTGCTGCGTCAAGAACCGGACAGTGCCTTCTCAGCAACAAAAAAAATCCAGCAGCCCATCAGTCGACCACAACTGCACTGAGGGCGACAACGGCCGAGGCCACGACTCCGAGGGTTTTATAAGCGATGGATGCGGAACTCGTTGAGGACGTGCTGGTAGACGTTTTGCTACCCTCTGGGCTTGGCGTACCCCTGCCGGTAACTGTCACCATCACACTGCAGGTCCTCTTCTCTTTTTCCGTGGTGTTCGGTAGCTTCGGCACGTCTTCATACACACACTCATAGCATAACTTTGTCGTTGTGTCGGGGAGCTCCGCCACACCGAGCGTGTAGGCATGACTTTCGTTCTTCCCCCCAGTCAGGGTTAGAATCGCGCTCTTCGTTGGTTCTCCGCTGCACGAATCGCCTGTCTTGACCTCAACGGGCTTGTCCGCCAATGTGCCATTACATTTGAACACCGCGGTCGTGTGGGGTGCGGGAAGAGAGAGCTCGACAGTCCTGTCGATTGCACATTCATCTGCAAGAGATTCACCAGAGCAGAGCACAGTTCGTGAGAGGAGTTATCTAACGCCGACAATTCTGACATAGGCCAAGTGCTAGATTTTACAGGCTTACTGCTTGGTAGTGAACCTGGAAGAGACACCATGACCAAGCAGAATTCTCCTTCCTTGCTTGCGTGTGTGCACTTGTAATAGAACTTCGCGCCTCGCTTAGCTTCCGGCACTTTAGCCACGGTTACAGTGACGACATGCGAGTTGTTCTCTGCTCTGCCTTCTACACCAAGAACGTCAGAAATGTTGGCTTGATCACTGGCTGGGTCGCAGGTTGCATTCTTGCAGCATTTGGTGGGCTCGGAACTATTGGGGACAGTTCCACCAGTAAACTCGCCTCCACAGGTGAATTTTGCTTGCAAGCTCTTCTCGTCAATCGTCACAGACGCGGTCGGCTGGTCTCCTGTGGTCTTTACTTTGCATTCCCCGAGCTTCGCAGCAGGTTGCGCTTCTTCCTGCTTGCCCTGGGCAGACTGCAGACGCAGGCTTTTGTCCAAAGCCTTTACGGGCGTACTCGCGGCAGGGCCGGCTACCTCAGCATGCCCTGACGCTTCAGTCAACAAGGCGTCCGAAGTGATAACCGCCACGGCGATAATGGCCCAAAGAAAGAGCCAAGAACGATCCATTCCGCGACATAGATGGGCGCGGCAGAACATGGCCAGCTGACCGCTGTAGGACGCGATCCTTGACCGGCAGCAAGGAAACGAACAGGGCGCCTACGCCACGACGTTTCTGGAGACAGAGAAAATAGCCTTCGATCAGAGGAATCTCGACTCCGTTTTCGAGAACCTACCTTGTGCAGCTGCACTGTTCACTAGTTCCGCCTTGGAGACTCGAAACAGCTTGGCAAGGGGCGACGTGCTGACGGGAGAACAGAGGGACCCGCGCACAAGACACACAGTGCCCAATGCACAAGCTAAGGACCACGCATCTACGGGAGACCGGCTGGACGGCACACGGGAGGTGCTGCCCAGCGCTGCGACCGCAGGGCCCGGGGTGGCAGGACTTCCTTCTTCCCACGTAGCTCCCGTCTCTGATAAAAGAAGCGATTCTCGCTGGCACTTCTCGTCAACTGGGTAAGGTTCCCCTTGCTTTTCATCGAATCAGACGGCAGATGGAAGGCAAGACTCACTGATAAACGGGCCAAATTGGTCATTGCCCGCGGAAGGTGGCGATTGAAAGTGAGGTGTAGCCGCGGCTCCGGGGTAATATCGGAAATCTTACGGAGCCATCTACGCTGGCGGGTCGTCATTCATTATACTGTGCTAGTCCAAAGTCTGCACAGCTGATCCGATTGACTCACCACTTATCTTCCCACCCTCCAGCCCGTGGCGTCTCCTGGAGCCGTGATAGTTGCCCGCCTCTCCAAACAGAACCTGTTGTGCAGCAGACCCATCATTAGTCCCAGCTGGCTGGATCCCTCCTCGAAAGATATATCCATGTCGCCGGGCGGGACAGGCGCTGTAACAGTCAGACACATCTCGACATATCTGTCACGCGAATTTTGGGGCATTTGCATCCTCGGTTCTGCTGTTTCCGTCCCGCGACGGCCGTGAACCCCCCCATTCTCGGATGCGGATCGGGGCCCCTGCTGAATCCTCAGTAAGGTGGAAACACCGTTCTGAGCGATCAGGAAACAGTGCTCGCCACTCAACTGAAAACGCAAACACTCCAAGAGGTGCGTGTGCCTTAACTCCCGAAAAAGTTGGCCTGGGCAGAGTGATAAGAAAACTGGGGTTGCTTTTCGTGTACCGTCCAGAGGGGAAGAGCTGACAATCTACCGCCAGTTAGGCACCGCTGCTACCTCTTCCTGTCGCCTCTTGATATTCGGCTTTGCAACAAGGTACTCAAAACTCTCCTGCTCACGAGCAAGTCCGGCACAAAGTCGGCAGCGTTAGTCTGGTGATGTGACATCTGAAAACAACACTTCTTCCAGTCCCGTTATCATCATCACAGATTTTCAGTTAGAGGTCAGCTCAGCCCCCAGCTAACCTCACTTCGGCTGTACGAGCGCGTACACGGCCCGGATCGAGAAAGTGCCTTCCTCAGCCCACTTTTTGCCTTCACCTGTTGATACTGCGTGGTCTCGTGCATGTTTATCAGTTCGCCTGATCGGAGGGTCGCCCGCAAACCAACCCCGAGTTCTCCAAGGTGCGCATGTCCGACGGTTCTCATCGGCGCTGAACGTGCGTGCGCAGCGCATTTTACTGCTTGGTTATCAGAGATGATGTGCGTTTTTGCGCTATGGTTTTTGAGAGAGGCGAGCGCCCAAGATCGAAGATCCACCACCACGTGTAAGACGTGAACTCCTCCCACCTTCGGTTTCTAAATCGTCATTGATGGTACGGCGTTCGGCTATACGTACATGGTAACGCTGCAAATGTCTCCATTTTGCAGTGTTAGCCAGGTGACGCCTACGTGAATCACGTATGAAGGACTGAAGGCTACGCTCTTGTCCAACACGCGAAAACCTGTCAACTAGCCCAGAATACAGACCAGAACACCGGTCTTTTGATCTCCGGTGGTCAAGCTGCGTGGGGACCTCGACAGAGTGCTCAACTGCTAAAAAGGCCAGCACTCCATCAATTGACTGCAAGTGCACTGAGGGCGACAACGGCCGAAGCCACGACCCCGGGGGTTTTATAAGCGATGGATGCGGCACTTGTTGAAGATGTACTCGTAGACGTTTCACTACCCCCTGGGGTTGGCGTACCCCTGCCGGTAACTGTCACCATCACACTGCAGGTCCTCTTCTCTTTTTGCGTGGTGTTCGATAGCTTCGGCACGTCTTCATACACACACTTGTAGCATAACTTCGTCGTTGCGTCGGGGAGCTCCGCAACGCCAAGAGTGTTAGTATCGCCTACCGAGTTGGCCTCACCCAGCTGTAGGATCGGGTTCTCCGCCAGTTCGTCGGTGCATACATCACCTGTTTTAACCACGTAGGGACTCTTTTCCAGCTTCCCGCTACATTTGAACTCCGCGGTCGTCTGGGGCGCCGAAAGCGACAGCGCGACAGTCCGGTCGATTGCACAGTCATCTGTAAGGAATAAACAAACGCACCTTACAGTTTGCAGCAAGTATTGCAGAGTGGAGCGTGCTCTCACAGGTCGGACGCGGAGGTTGAGCGTCGATAGGCTTACTGTCTGCCAGGGGACCGGGCAGCCGCACCGCGACCAAGCAGTAATCTTCTAGGGCTCTACTCGCGGTCTTGCATTTGTAATAAAACGTCTCGCCTCGCATAGCATCGGGCACCTTAGCCAGGGTTATTGTGACCGTGTGGTCGCTACTCTCGGCTTTGCCGTCTACACCAAGAACGCTAGAAAGCTCGACCTGCTCTCCGGTGTTGCAGGCCGGGTTCTTGCAGCACGTATTGGCGTGCTTTGCAAGATCGGGGACCATTCCACCTGTAAAGTTGCCTCCACAGGCAAACTTCGCTTGCAGCGTCTTTTCGGCAATAGTCACCGTCGTCGTCGGTTGGTTCGCTGCTGTCTTTTCTTTGCACTCGCTGGGCTTGTCCTGAGCAGACTCCAGAGACTGGCTGTTCTCCAGAACCTTCAAGAGTACGCTCGCACCAGAAGCGGATATGTCGGCAAGCCTTGACGCTTCAGTGAAAAAAAGGCCTGAAATTATCACCGCCAGGGCGATAATGGCCGGCCGGGAGAAGTAAGGACGGTCCATAACTCAGTATAGATGAAGACTGTAGAAAAGTGGTCAACAGGACGTTGTACGCCGTGGCGCTTGTCCGGGAGCAGGCCCTGACAAACACAGCCCGACCGCTCGACTACGCTGTCCTAAACAGATGAAATAGTCGTCGGTTAGACGAATCTGGCTTGAGTACTTAAGCTGTTCACTGAGTTCTTCCCTGTGAGTCGAAAGAGCTCAGCAAGGAGCGACCTCACGCGACACGAAGAGGTGGGCCACACACACACAAGACACACACACACACACGTTTCCGATGGGACAGCGCGGGGACATCACCCGCCCGGGTAGACTGGCTGACGACACACGGGAACCCCGCGCCGGCGCTGCGGCGGTCCGGCCCGGGGTGGCAGGACTTGCTCGCTCCACAACGTAACGTAGTGCCTCTCTCTGTCTGGTAAAAATTGCGGTTCTCCTCTGATACCTCCCATAAACGGAGTGCCATTTCGCTTGTTTGAAGTTGGGCTAACAGGCAGGCAGGTGGCAAGGATCCGCGGCGAGAAAAATTGGCCGAAGGAGGCGAGTGAAAGTAGGGTGTAGCTCCAACCCCGGGGACTATTCAAATTGTGTGGCCTTATCTTTGCTGAGGCGGCTAGTCACGCCTTATTCTACATCGTCCCAACCATAGTTCGTCCGATTGACTCACCGCTTGCCTTCAAGCTGTCCAGTTGCTGCTGGCTTCTGGGGTCCGTAATAGTTGCATGGGGGTGGCCCGTTCTCAAACAGGAACCTGCTTCACAGCCGATATCTCGCAAGACCCAGCTCGCTAGCAACCTTCTCACGAGGCATCCGCCTCCCCTACAGGGGGAGACGATTCAGCTATCGACTCACCTGTTTTACCTATCGCCGAGAAACGTGATTGCATTTCTGTTCCTGGGTCCCGTTGTTTTTGTCCGGTGAAGGCCGCGAACCCCTCCGGCACTCTTCAGGTGCGCATCCGTGCCCCTGCCGGACTCACCAAGGTGGAAGCAGCGTCCTCGACAACCAGGAGATAATGCTCACCGCAGAAGTAAAAGTGAAATGCTCAAGAGGTTCCATACTTTGGCTCGTGAAAAGATTGGTCGAAACCAAGTGACGATGATAACACGAGCTTGGATTTCGGTTTGCAATTGTCGAGAGACGAAAAAAAAAGCCAGACCTGTTGCCAGTTTGGCACCACTGCTGCATATTTGTGTGGCCTTTCGCTTTTAAGTTTCGCGAGTAAGTATGCAGAACATCACTGGCACGCGGCGTAGCCGGGCCTTGTAGAAGCAATTCTAGAAGAAACTCGCTACCGCGAAACTGGTCATCTGGCACCTCCTGAGAACAAAGCTGTCTTCCAGTCAGCGTTTTCATCATCAAAAATGTTTTCAGTTAGAGAGAAGGCCAGCTCCTCAGCTAATCTCCGAAGTAGCTCAGCGTCAGAGATCAAGTCACGCCAACTGTCGGGGGATGCTCACTCCCAGGAGCAGAAGCTCTTAGCTATCCGAATACGGAAGACTGAGAATCTACAGTTGCCGGTCCTCAGATGCGCGTGGGACCAACACTCCGAACGAGGGCAACAGGGAGTGCTGCTCCAGAAAGGTTGCTCGTCGAACTGACCTGATTCGAGCAACGTATTATACAACTCCTCCCACGACAAAGTCTCAGCAGAGACTAGCCACCAAGACGGCACAGATGTCGAAAGGAAGTACGCCTGCTACAATGCGTACGGAGTGGTGAGGTAGGGAACAACAGTGGGCGCGCAGTGAAGCGTCGGCATGAAAGTCCGCCTCTCCATCAGAAGGTGGGCGCGGGCAGCCAGTCCTCACAGGGCCTCGACCCTTCTTTCTTTTCTGATTCCTGCTGGTGTATAGCCTCTCCACGTGCTACCTACACCCCGAGGAGACAGTGAAGTCTGAAGCGGGGAAGATGCGGCAATCGCACGTCTCCTTGCATTGCCGAGGTCTGGTTTGTGTTCTAGAAAGCTCCCCGCAGTACTGCAAGCTCTATATCGAACCGACTGGCACCCTCTGGAGAGAAAGCGTGACGGGGGTGTTTCGTTCGCTATCTAGAGATTCCGTGTTTCTTTTGCATGTTTACTTGTTCAACTCCGGGCGAAGTGTCGCCGGCAAACGAACCCCGAGTTCTCCAAGGTACGCATGCCTGACGGTTCTCATCGGCGCTGAGCGTGCGTGCGCAGCTCACTTTACGTCTTGGGTATCGGGCAGTGACGTGCGTTTTTCCGCTATGGTTCCTGAGAGAGGCGAGCGCCCCAAATGAAAGATCCACCACCACGTGTAAGACGTGAACTCCTCCCACCTTCAGTTTCTACCTTGCCACTGACGGCACGCCGTTCTGCTTTTCGTGCCTGGTACGGTCTAGATGTCTCCGTATCGCCATGTTGGCCAACTAATACCTACAAGAATCACGAGGGAGACACCAAATCTAGGTTCTTCCCCCGAACCGGCCAAACCAGCCCAGAACAACTCTTTTGTCTTGAACTACAGACCTGTGCAGACTCGAAACTCCGACTGCGTCATAGTCTAATGCAGCTTCCACCTTTTCGTTCGGTTTCTCCTGGGGTGGGCCCTTTCCATCAATGTCCCCTTATAGCCAGAAACAGAAGTTTCTATTTCAAAAGACGTCAGACAAAAGACCTGACAAGAGAAAGAACACACGCTGTCGTTACTGAAGGTACGCATTAACGACAAAAACAATGGCCTGGAATGTCTACAGTGGAACAACTTCCGACTCTCTTGCGAATGACGAGATCGTTCTTTCCAGCTACAGAGAAGCTGGAGCTAAGCTCAGCATACCCAACAAGAAGACGGCTGATAGAAACACAATAAGCATCGCTGTCTTCTATGATGAAAGAAATAAAAAAAGTGAGGAATGCACGGTCTCTCCTTCTGAAGATAGAAGAGACGTCCCCTTAACTAGAGAGATCATCCAAGGAATGAGAGGAGATACCGAATGACACGGGACCTCATTGAAGAGAGTCTCTTTCATAGCAACCGATCCTGTCCTCTCTCATAAGCCTTCTCTTCCGATCAGTGTTCGAGTTTGATCGGTCTCTCTCTCGCGTCTGAACAAACTTCCCTTTCATCCTGCCGCTAGACACCACAAGAGATCCTACCTCCACCGTTCTCTTCGCTGTCAATCTTCTTGGGAGTCTCCGGTTTCACCAGATTCTTTCCTTCTTCTCACCTATCTCATCGCTCTCCTTGCCATCCCTTGCAGCTTCCGATTTCCACACTACCAGAGTACTCCATACTGCCCCCATCTCTTGATAGCTTCGAAATGGAACGAAAAAACTGCCTGCGCAATTGAGCCGATCCTTCTCGCTTTCTTTCTGTCTACATTTCAACAGAATCACTGTCCCCTTCTACCTCTTGCACATTCCTCCGTTACTCACTCATGCCCTCGTCTTTTTTTTTCTATTCACGTTCTGTCGCCTTTTCTTCTTCAACTATTCTCTTGCTGTTGGTGTATGATGAGCTTTCCTGCTACCGAGAAGAAGAAGGTGATGAGTCTGCTCCGCCAGTTGAAGCAGACGTGGCAGCAGAGTGGCCTCGAGTGATCCACAAGAAAGAGAGACACACACAGAACGCAATGACAAAAGCAAGAATCAGTTTTTGCTTCTTTCCATGCCATTCAATACGTCCAAGAAGTCCCGTAATGGCTGCCGTATCTTGAGAACTCAGTTCATGAACTTTTCCTTTCATACTTCGAACTACGGCCTTCTGTTTCCTCAATGCATGCAGAGCATTTGACCCAGCTTGAAGAATCGATGAGAGCATGCGGTTGCTCTCTTGTAAATGCTCAGCCTCCTTGCGGGAATAGAATATAGCAGCTTGAGATTCATCATCTTCTTCGTCCTTGTCTTTTTTATCCCCTTCTTTATCAGAAGGACCGGATGATAGAGGCCCATGCAGCAGAGCCGCTCTATCAAGTGACATAGAAATGCTCTCACAAACCCCAACACATTCGGTCTTGAGAGAGAGAAAGAGATTCTCAAAGTGTCTTAGTTGTGCTGGGGAACAGGCTGAAGAACTTGCCGACGAGGAAGAGGTAGAAGAAACCACACGGAGCTGCCGTAGAAGACGGTTCGCTCTATCTAATGAAGAGAATGTATCTGTCCGAAGTGTTTCAAACGTTTCTTTTGCCTCTTCAAATGAGAGAGATGATGAAGGAGTCCCAAAACCCCGTGTACGTACAGTGCAACTTAGCTCAGTCAAAGATGCTAGCTGCCACTCGACTTGCGCCAGGAGCTGCCTGAACGTGGCTCGTGTCGAAACAGATGATGCTGTGGAGACGGAAGAAGTAAATGATAACGCGGGAGAGGCAGTAGATGGAGATAAAGACGAGACAAAAGAAAGAGGAGGCGGGGGACCGGAATCTCCTATGACTGATGAAGGAACAACAGAAGAGGAAGACAGCGAGGAACTTCGAGGGGACGAAGAAGCAACGGTAGAATCAACTGGAGGAAACGAAAGAGAAGAAGGGGAAGTATCAGGTCTACGCGAAGCATAGGAAGAGTGAGAAGTCGGTTGGATCTGCTGAACGGCCGGCTGTCCCGAAGACCGGCCTGACGCCTCAGTATGATAAGGAGCAGAGGCAGGCGAAGCGACCCTCATTTTGAGAAAGAAAGTACTACACAAAAACTCGAAACAGAACGGGAGAAGAGGGGTTATGTGAAATTCTCATAAACTAAACACTCACTCAAAGTGTAGAGAAATGATCCTGACAAAAGAAAACATCGGACACGAAAATTCACATGAAATGCCAGTACATCCTCTGCTAGACTTCCAGGAGAGAAAGAAACGAAGTGAGATAAGCACACACTCCCTGGAGAGAAAAAAGCTTGGACTATTTGCGGACAAGGAAAGTGCCGATGTGGTAGACCAAGCAACAACAGAAAGCTCTTGCCTGGTTTTCTTGTAAGTCAGCAAAAGAAAAAAAAGAAAAGGACAAGCACCGATATCGGAACCCAAGGCCTGAACAACCTTGCAGACGGGGGAGCTGTCGTTCCATCATAAGTGGGACTGTCGCACCTCTCGACCGAGGAACCGGAAGACTTGCCGATGAAATAACTCGGAGCCAGCCTAGGCGAAACTATGTGAAGAAAGAGTAGAGACCGAATCGCGAGAAAGGAAAGTGAATGAACTGCAGGAGAGTGCGAGAAGCCGAAGAAGACCTCTCAACGTCTCCTCGGAGAGACCAGCCCGTGAAAACTCAAACGGCGGGGTTCTTGCGAGGAAGCAAAAAAGCCGCCTAAGTCACGTGTTATTATGAACACCTCCGAAAGAGTTGGCACCTCTGTCACAGTTTTTCTCCGCAGAGCAGACGAATCTACGGTCCAAGCGTAACTCGAAGAAGTCTTTCGAAGGAAGACTTGGTGTTTTCCCAGGCATGGCTGACTGCGGTACTTCTCCTGAGAGCCAAAAAGACGGACATGTTAGTCCAGGATTTCGCGCAAGAGCAATACAGAGAAAAGTGGTCCACACGGAATGCGTTACAGGTGCAGCCAATGCGAGTGCGTGAAAAAAAGAACGCAGCAGACGAGTTACTCACGCAACGCCAGTTCCTGGCATACTTCTACTGATGGGCTGTACGGCCCGCGTTACCTGAAGATCGGGGACCGAGGCTAGGGCTTCGCTTAACGAGAGCGAACGTCTCCGACAGTAGGAACTGGAGAAATAAAGGAGAACGGTGAGAGGAGAAACAGGTTACAGCGGTCGAGTGAAGACATGGCAACAAAGGCGAGACGCATGCAGACGGAGATGAGTTGGCGGTCATTGAGACCAGCAGGCAACAACTGCCTGACGACTGCCGAGTGAACGCATAACAAGCAACGAAAGCCTCGTTGATTCTAGAAAAATACGAATCTGACTGGCCAGAAACCTTCGCTAACAACTGCTTCCCAAGACGTCTCTGACTCCCGCACGACGGCTACAGTCGGGTCAAGCGCGTCGCTCGTGTGGCGTCGTCGTTGCAGAATGAGACCGGTCTTGGGTGTAACGTTGCTGTTCAAGTTTCTGATCTTTGGCTTGCAAATAGCCCGAGAAACGAAACCAAAAAGAATCCGTTGGCACGGCGGTCCGCAGCGGTGTTCACAGCTTTAGCCGACTGCAGTCACCAGCTAACGGATTTCACTTTCCGAAAGGTTGCGACAGATTCACGCTAGTCCGAGCATGTGTGCAGGCGTCCGCGCAGAAGCAGGAACTCGTGTTGTTGCAGTTCCGGTTCGAACAGCAGGAGGACGACGGCTACTCGCACAGAGAGCTCAGTTCTTTTAGCTTGGAGGCCGGACCCTGATTTTCCCGTGGGACTTCGACTCAATCTAACTGCGCAAATGTGTTAGCTTGTACAGATCAGGCAATGTCGGATACCCTTATCCTACAACTGAAGCACTCGAACTAAGAAGACACAGTAAGACTACACCCCTCTATGGAATGCTACAGCTGGCAAGAACATGAGCGCGTGCTGCTGTTTGCGGTCTCTTTGACATCTTCCCCATCCCTCCTAGCTCGTGTCCATGCCCACCATCTGAATCTGGGCTGCCGCGTGCTCCCACGCAACTGCGTGTGAACGCTCCTGAGCTGCCATGGACTTGGAGCTCAGCATCGTTCCGTCTTCACAGAGGAGCACTTTTGCTTCGGTGATAGGGGACAGCCAATCGCACTGGATCGCTTGAGAACAGCCCATTCTTGAGGAGAGCACCGATGGCACTCGGAGTTCGTCCGTATCCAATTGAGACTGATGAACACGACACCGGAAAAAAAGGTCGGAGTGCCCCCCTTTCAACGAGACGGACCGTCTGTGTATGGCCGCAGATGTGGTACATCAATGAAGCTGCGCAGATATGGGCGACACACCCAAGCACTCAGCATTGTTGGAAAAAATGGACACAACAGATGAAGACACGCACAGACTGCTCATCTGATAGAAAATCACACTCTTTCCAGTATCAGCGCGAGGGCGCTGACCTTTCCGGCAGAGTCGTTTCGAGTCAGAGACAGAACGCCCTACGTCGTGTTGTTTACCCTTTTCTTTCTTCGTAACCCTAACTGGTACAACTGCAGCAGCAATTTCAAGACTACTACTGACCTGCCTCCCTTCCCTCTACCGTCGTCTTCCAGGTTAACAATAGTTGTCGTGAAGTACGGACAGGTACGAAAAGCCGAGGACAAGAAGATATTTTACTTGCTACCCGATTCTCTTTTTCCATCGGTAGCTTCATCCGCACCTCCCCCCTCAACAAATGGAAGAAACTCGGTACCACCCATAAACGGAACTAGAACCCGAGGGACTTTGACACCAGTAGGTGTCTGATAGTTTTCAAGTATACAGCAGAGGCATCTCTGTGTAGCGACAAGAGTCGCATTCAGCATATGCACATGTGTCTTTTCATGTTTTTCTCCTCCTTTGCCTGTTTTCTGTGCTAGGCGTATGTCAAGAGCGCGTGCTTGATAGTCCGTACAGTTTGAGCAAGAAACAAGTTCACGATAATCAGCATAGCCGGGAAACCATGCTTCTAGATCATACTTCTTGGCAGCCGCATCATTGAGTGCCCCTGAAACGATCGATACTACACGATAGGGTAGTTCGAGACTTTGGTAGAATTCTTCAGCTGTCGCAATCATTTCTTCATGCATTTCCCAAGACTTATCCGGAGTCGTGATACAGAACTGCTCCACTTTTTCAAACTGATGGACGCGGAAAATACCCCAGCAATCCTTCCCGTGAGCCCCTGCTTCCTTTCGGAAGCACGAACTATAGCCGGCATATCTGATGGGGAGTTCGCGTTCTTCCAGAGTTTCACCGCGGTGAAGACCACATAATGGCTGTTCTGAGGTGGCAATCAAGAACAAATCATCGCGATCATCCATCTTCTTGTCTCCTTTGGCATTGCCCTCATTCTTCTTGTCCGCCTCACCTGCATGTGCGCCACCGGAACAAGGTATGCGGTACAGTGTCTCCTCGAAGTCCTTGAGCTCTGCAGCACGTGCCATTACCTCCTTACGCATGAAAAACGGAGGCTGAACTGGGGTATAGCCGCGACGTATGAGAAAGGATATTCCATACTGAGCCAAAGCCATATTTAATAACATTCCCGCGCCCTTGAGGAAGTAGCCTCGGTGGCCTGCCGCCTCGACACCTTTCTTGAAATCGACGCCACCTAGTCTCGCAAGTAACTGATGATGGTGCATGCGTCCAGGGGTACCATCGATCTGTACTGAGCGATCAAATGTTCCCCACGTCTTTACTACTAGGTTGTTAGCTTCATCGTTAGACACTGGGACTGATTTATGGACGATATTTCCAATGCGATGCAGTAAGCTCTCACGTTTCTCCTCCGCTTCTGTTGCTGCTGCCTCAACATCAGGAAGCCGCCGCTTCAGTTCCCCACTTTTCTCCAAGAGATCTGCGCACGGGTCTTTAGAATCCTTCTTCTTTCTCTGTCCGATATCCTTGTTCACCGCATTCAAGTCTTTCTTTAGCTGCTCCAACTGAAACAAACTCTCACGCCACTGTTTATCAACCGCCACCGCCTCGTCGACTACAACGGAATCACGGCCACGCCGAATTTCACTCTCCCTCACCAGCGCCGGGTCACCGCCCTTCTCCGCGCGCAAAAGATTCACATCGATCGGCATTGTCAAAGAAAGAACGGGACACACGGACCGAGGGGTGAAACACTTTGGCACCCGGACGGAGAAAAGGCCGGTGGAGCACAGACGTTCTAGAGACTTGTAGAGAGAACGCAACGTATACACGAGGTGGTACGAAAATAAGACACACGAAGTGTAGTCTCGAAATACACGGACAAAGATGGACGGCAAATGCCTGCCGGACAGCTCAGAAGACAAAGAGACGAGATGTGCGAACGTATCGAAGCTCCAAACTTGTGTGGCAACCGGGAACGGCTGGAGAAGGGACCCGCCCGCAACGCACAGGAGACAACAGCGCGTTTGTGGAGAGGGATTCGATGAAACAGCGAAAGCCAGTACGGACGGACAATGAGCAAGTGAACACATAGCGTTTCCTCGATCCAAAAAAACGCGAAAGGTATCTGTAGATCTTCTTTGCCCAGTCTACAATCAAAGGGAACACCGGGGGGTTTCACCCGCCAGCTGGGGCTCTATCGGCATGCTGCTTCCAGCCGTTGCCTATCATAAGCCGAACCGTCACTAAATCGTTTCACGCTTCGCTACAGTTCATTAACATGCAGTTCGATGAGGCAGAACAGAAAGCGAATCTCCCACCGACCACACTCCCCCGCACTGGTGTCGTTTCCTGCTTTACGCTTTCATGTCTCTTCCTCGCGCGAAGGCTTGCAGGAGGGTCCACCAGTCTTCTTCGTTTTTTTCTTTTCTCGTCAATTTATCTTCCCCACTCCGGCGTTCTTTTTGTCGTCTCTACGCCTCCGCAAAATGAAGGTCTTCAAGGACGTGTTCACTGGAGATGAGCTCTGCTCTGATTCCTACCAGCAGGAGGCCCCGATGGGGGATGCAGACCTTCTCGATGGTGAGAGGCTTCTTCATATACCTGCGCTCTTGAAAGGCCGACAGCCAGCTTCTCAAAGTGGCAGAAGCTTTAGACTCGTGCCGGCTCGTGCGTGCGAGATCCTGTAGTCGCGTGACGGAGAGTGGGGGGCGGTGGTGGCAAGTTTCAAGACAAACGGGCGCGGACGACGACGTTTCATTTTTTCCTCTTCATTTCCCTCTGAGAGAATACCACGTTTGGTAGCGCCGCCGGGAGTCAGGTTCTCGCGTGTTGTCCGAGCTTGTCTATGATACGTCCCACAGTCTTTTTCTTGCTGTAGCGAAGCACCTGGTGGTGGTGTCCGTTCGGGTCTTGTTCCAGCCGTAGAGTTCCTGTCCGACAAGTATCTCCTTCGTTCTTCTTCAGCTTCGTTTTCTTCTGTTGGCACCACCCAGTGTTCTGATTGCTGCCGGTGCGCTGGACTGGTTTCCGGAGAGGTACTGGTGGGCTGTCGCGGTTTGCATTTTCTTCGTATATTGCGTTCTGGTTCCTGCTCTTGCGTACAGTTGCATTTGAAGTCAAAACAAAACGCGTTACAAAGGGTGCGGAGGACTATGGCATTGCCGACAACAGGTAAACAAGGAGGCTCTGCATTTCCTGGATGAGAGAAATTGCGAGTACAGACCGTGCAGTCTATAGCTGTGCCTGCGAAGTACGGTGAACCGCATACGATGATACTGTTAGTTTGTGTTTCCTGTGGGAGCCCGCTTTGCTACGGTCTGGCCTCTACCTTTCTCCCCATGCCTTTCCAGTCCCAGTTTACTGTGGAGAACGGTCAACAGGGCGGGAAATCGCTACCGTCGCCACGAGGTTCGGTGCATCGGCAGATGTTGAGCAAGACCCGTATTGGTGTTGTCTTCCTGTGTACAGTGAAGAAGATGGCGGCGGTGTGGATAGCGCCACCGAGACAGTGATCGACGTCGTAGACGCCTTCCGTCTCCAAGAGACTCCCTTCTCGAAGAAGGAGTTCGGGACTTACATTAAGGGTTACATGCAACGTGTCAAAGGACACTTGGAGAAGAGCCAACCAGATCGTGTAGAGAAGTTCATGAGTGGTGGTCAGGCGCTAGTCAAGAAAATCCTCGGTCAGTTCGACGATTTTCAGTTCTTCCTCGGAGAAAGCGCGGACTGTGAGGCTGGGGTCGTCTTCGGTTACTACAAGGATGGCGAGGAGGCTCCCCGGCTCATCTACATCAAGGACGGCCTGAAAGAAGAGAAATATTAATGAACAGTAGTGAATAGTGTCTTTCAATAGTTGGAGGCTGATAATGGCTTGAAATGTTGACAGTTGCTGGCACGACGGATTCGTGATGTCGCGCTCCCAGTGTGCATGCGGTGGGAATCGCCCACCGCAGCACGAGAGTTTGCCGGAGAAGCGTAACCAATCTGTGGCGTCTAGGCAGCTGTGGACAAGCGTTCTGTCCTGCAGAAACCGGTAAACGAATGTTCTCTGTTGGCGCAGAACCTGCCAGCAGGGGTGGGAAACCTTGAGTTACCGAAGCGGGATTCGTAGTGTGCGGAGTGCCCTCTGCTACAAACCCCCGTGCAGCTAGCGGGGGGGGCAAGCGAAACGCGTGTCGGGCACTAGTGATCGTCTGCGAAGTGTGTTAACCTCCATGTAACTTTTTCCGGACCGTTCTTAGTGTATGTTGTCTCGAAACCTCGCATTGTGAACGAAATCACCCGGGGAATTTCAGCATGACTGTGAATGACGGGGCCGGCGGTGCCCGTGGTAACTCGAGCGGTATCACTCAACGCCGTAAGCGTTACTGTGAGTAGCTTATGAGTGGACCTGGAGGCCTGAAGTTTACACTCGGGCGTAGGTTTCGATTTAGTAACAGCGGATGGGCCTTGCTCAGTGTCTCATCCGGAACAAAACACCAAGGCGGCGGCCAGACTTCGAGAGACGCGTAGATACGGTTACACGGTACGTGACCGCTGCCAACGACGGCCCACACTCTAGCGAGGAACAGATCAATATGTCGGTGCCGCGAT
>NW_027153897.1:41348-54320 GCF_002600585.1 Cystoisospora suis
GATCTTTGGCGGGCCGTCTAGGAGACGTCGTTTGGCTGTAAGCGCCGGCTAGTCAGATTCCGATGGGCTGGGTAACGGGACTGTACCGGAGGTTTCGGGAAGCTTCCGTCTGCGGCTCAAAATCATGAGTGGAGAGGGCAGGACACCCCAACTAGTAGGGTGCTAAGGCTTACAACTGAGAAGCGTCAGCCATCACGGATACAGTTGTTTTCGTCCATAGCATCATGTGACGCTGTTCTATTCCGCAGACGAAAGAATGCTCTTGCGGTTGTTGGAGAGTATTTATTACATTAGCACGGGAGGGCACGGCTGAAAAAGCGTCGGGGTTGCCGCGGTCGATTCTCAGCAGGCGAGTGCGGCCTTGACACCGTCCTGATCACGTTGAGAGAACTTCGATAGCCCCGCAGATCCCGAATTGTCACAGGGCGGCCAGCGTCTCAGTTTGCTTTCTAGGCCCGACAGAAGCGAGGAGGTCTCTCCGACATGCGTGGCGCAGCCGCACCTACCGCGTCCGCTGTGCAGGTGAGCCCCTCTGGCCCCAGTGGAGCCTTGACAAGCACGTGTGGTTGGAGTGAAACGGCACATCACTTCATGAAAAGTCAATGCCTCATCGCGACTCACCTGCAGATCGGCTATTGAAGTCTCTCACCGCTCCTTGCCTTTGACGCAAGCAAAATGTCTATCGCAAGCAAATGTCTATCTCCGTGTTAACCCCCTCTCAGATTTTTTTACCCTGTGCTTGCCCGGACGTCTCGAATTTCTTTGGTCTGTGGCTGGTGTTGTATCAACGAAACAAAACCTTTATTTGATCAGGTGTACCCTCGAGCACAAGTTGAAGAGATTAGGGACTGGGACACAGAGATTGAGTTTTGCTTTATTAATATACAAAAAAGAAGCAACCACAAATTGAAGGCATTTGTCTTTGGAGTTTCACTACGACACCCGCAAAATCTGAGTTCTCACGCAGCGATCACCGGCAGGTAGCGCTGGCTTACTGTGCTCCTGCCTCTGTGTGCACCGTAAAAATATCTGTACACCGTAAAACCGGGCCACCCCGCATGGCCCGCCGCATCGTACTCCACCGCAAAACATCCTCCGTTGTCATGCAGCATGCTTGCTTCAGAAAACACACGCCCTCAGAAATCTTCACTGCATCAGTCAACTCGAAGAATCGTGTCCAGCTTCCCGGGGATCATCGGTTTTCACTTTCACGGAGGGCGAACGGCGGCCCCGGCAGACTGCACTGCTGCCGCTGCTAGCCAGCCGGACACCCACTTAGCCCCCGGACTCGCGGAAGGCGGTGGGGAAGAGCAGTCCGGAAATCTCAGATTTTCGGCAGTCGTGCAGGAGCAAAAATCAAGCGCTGGAGTCCAGTTCTTGGAACCTCGCCTTGAACGTAACTTTCAAGCGGCGTCAGTCTTGCTGTCTGTGCACTTCTTCCACGTCCGTTGGCGGTTCCGTCCCACTCCGGCGTCCACCGCCTCGAGAGACCCCGCGCACTGAACAGATAGCCCCGCGGCAGGGGGGTACGGTCATTCAAACAGGAGATACGTTAGCTGCGTGTGAACTCCTGACCAGAGGTTTTCTTTTCTTCAGATCGTTTCCTTTCCGTGGTTACGGACAGCCCTGAAGCCCTGTTGGAAGTCCCCGCTTGTCGCGCAGCCGGCAGGGATCCACGTCACCCAGCCAGCGGCGCGTCGCATACTCGTTCTGAACAACGGCGCTACGTACGGTTGTCAGAAGCTTCCCCGTCCCCGCAGCTTCGCCGCTGCTCTTTTTATCGCGGCTGGGATGAAGATTTTTCCGCTTTTTTTTCTTTTGGCGACGACGCGTGGTCCCGCCTCCGCCTTCGCAAGACGGGCGGGCGGTGCCGACCCGTCCACAGGTACGCTTGTCGGCAGCACACCTGCAGTTTATCGCCCGTTTTGGGAGACGGCGAGTGGGCAGTGACGCGTACTTGGTTTTCCGCAGGGTTTGCAGCTCTCCTAGGCAATCGGTTGTTTACAGCTGAGGGAAGGGGACAGCTTCGAGGATGAAGGGTCGTTTCTGAAGCGGGGGGAAACAAGGTATATTCCTAAACCCTAAGAGGTTCTACACCGCAGCAACACTGAAACGCCTGATTGGAAAGCCCATCTATGCAATGCTAACCCGTGCATTGTAGGGGTCCTGCGCGGCCCGTAGCGGCTGAACAGCTGTCTGGGCAGGGGACTCCACACGAGGGCTTCTACTCCTGCCGGCAGCACTCAGACAGGACGGAGCTAAGCCGCTATAGAAACTCAGTCGATCAGGTAGCTGCGGCAATAATATGTTGAGAAGATGTGGGCCGATGTGAAGCGTGAATGGACAACGTTCCACGGCGACGTCTGTGGCGGTTTTTCTTTCCCAACCTCTGCCAAGCATGTGCTTTTTTCTCACTGGCATCTTCTGGTTGCAGGTGAGGGGGAGGCTGCAGCAAGTGGCGAATGGAAAAAGCCAACCCCTTTGACATCTTCCCGCGTGCAACGGCAGCTAGACCAGTTATGCGCGAAGCGCTTCCAGGAGCTTTGTACGAACGATGGCTTGCAGCTTTACTGCGGGAAAACTGCGGTAGCCCGCAAAGGGAGAGGCTCGGCCCTCCAAGAGCAAAAAGAATGGCGTTGCTACGACGATGCGGCCCTGAGCGAAAGCTCCGCTGATATGTGGTGCACCGATGACTGTGGGGTTCTATTTCCGTGCGTTGGTTCGGTTGACCCCCAGAACAGCATACACACCACAGTGGAGTCCTTGGGGGCCGAGCTCGTAGACAAAGTTGCTGAACACTGCAGCCCTCACCAGAAGATTTTGAATGACTACTGTACAAACCTCAAAGGCAACTGGGTCGCCAGACGCGGGGTCTCTCGGGGCGGAGGAAAAACACCGTGGAGGTGCTATGATGTGGTAGGTGGGGAACAGGGGCAGAGGTTCGGGGCCCGTAGTAGGAGAGTAGGCACCCCGACAGGCCTTAGAGCAACACGTGATAGAGCGACGTTGCATGCTTGTGCGTGTGCGACTAGAGTATTAGTCCGCGGCTTCCGATTAGGGAACCGGTAAATCCGGATCAGAAATCTTTGCTTCTGGGACGTGCGGGACGACGACAATTGTTTATCACTCCTTGGGGGTGCCACAGGACCTGCAAAAGAATGAAGGCGCTCAGATGTTCCCCCAAACCGCTTTGTGAGCCGTGACACGTGTCTGTATGCATACACTCGGGAAAATACAGGACAGTTCGAGTCAGGACATATTCGAGGTGTAGTTGTGTGGAGGCGGGGCCAGAACGGCGGCAAGACTCAGGCGTCAAGCGAATTTGAGACAAGAAAACATGCTTCTGTCCCGATTTTCTGTCGTTTGTCGGGAACACCACAACTACCGAGCTATTTCGGTTTCTTTGGCGCACAGGGGAAGCTGGACTACAACTTATCCAGTGACTGTCTTAACAATTGCGGCAAGCCAGGTACTTGCCGGGGTGGTCGGGCGAGTAAGTCACTCACGCACGCTTTCACACTTAATGGCGGGCCAACAGATGCACGCGCCAGCACTACTCGGAAGCTAGCCTTTTGCGCTGATGCGCTGAGAAATTTCCTATGCTTTTTCTTGTTCTAGAACGGGCTCGCTCACTCAACGGGAAATTTTTTCTTCCGGTGTTTAAGCGTAGTCCGGCTATGTGTGTCGCCCAGAAGAGTGTCTGGCGTCATGTGAGGGGAGCATTAGAGGGGGGCGACGCTGTAGGTTACCGCTGCGTTTCTTGTCGAAAAGCAGTTCGTTTGTGATTTATCGGGGTCTTGCTGCGAGGTCTCAAATCATCTCAGGGATTGCTTCGTCCGCGGTGAATTCACTCCACTGCGGGAATCCACATACCTCTCACGTGTACGTAGGCCACAGACTGCCGTGAAGACAGCTCAGGTAGCGCTTATGAAGGACAGCTTTTGATGAATGAGTGTGCGGACGCGGGCGGCCGAGAGATGGTGGCAGTTGTTGTTGCTCTGCCTGTTTCAGGAGGCGAGGAACCCCTGGTCGAGGAGATAGATTACGTGGAAATTGAAGAGGCACAGAGGCTTCTCGATGGCGCGCAGACGTGTGACGTGGGGTTGGTCTGTGTCCGGACCCTGAAGAACCCTCCGAAATGCGTGACGGAGAAAGAGGCGTCGGGCGAGGAGCATATAACCGAAGAAGAAGAAGCGTCAGAGCTGAAAGCTTTGAAGGAACCAGCGGGAAATTCGGAGAACCAGTTCCCAACTCCGCTTTCTGTCCTTTCACTGTTCTCAGAAGAAAGCCGCCGGCCCCCCAAGGGCCCAGCTGATGCTGCCCCGACCCCGGATGATTCTGACTCCAGCTCGCAGTCCGGAGAGGTGATCGAGTCGCTGCAGCACCTTCTGGACGCTAGGTGCGCTCAGGAGTTTGAATGGCTGTGTAAGGAGAAAAAGCTTCTAGTGTTCTGCGATGCGAGAGCTGTTGTGGCTCGAAAGGATATGGGTGTTGGTAGGGGCGAACCTGGTCCGCTTTGGAGATGCGTGATGAAGGTCGACATGCAGACGTCGGGTAAGAGCTTCTGCGTAGACAACTGCGGGATTGAGTACCCTTGTCCGGGGCATTTCGATCCTACAACGACTGTACACGCAAAGTGGCCCGGGATTGTCGCGGTGATCGAGGAGAACCAGCGAGCGTTCTGCGGGAAACAAAATGGATACGTTCGCCTTGACGAGGCTTGAATGTGGAGTGGGGCATTTTCCATCGTCTCCAAGAGAAACTAGGAGTCGACCAAGTTGTACTGGTTTGCCTGGAACGTCTGCGACTGGCCAGGCAAGAAAGCCCGCAAGTCTCGTTCCTGCAGCAAGTGCGAAGCACTGCAACAATCAGCTGCAGTGAGCATGGCTGCTCACAGCACCTCTCCGTGTTTCCTATGCGAAAATTAGGTGCCCTGCGCCCTTCGCCAGAAAGCCCTAGCCATCGGTGGTAGGGTGGGGGACTCTGCCTTGTTGATGCTGCGGCTCCAACCAGAGTCGTGTGAAGCCCACGCCAATCGCGCGCTCCGTGTAACGCAGTCTCTGGGGGGACCTGTAATGAATTCCCCATCTCCGGTTTGACGATGACACCTTCAGTGCAACGTAGCTATGAAGATATCACCTCCTCCCCGGCAGAACACTTGCAACGGCCGTTCTCCTTTTCAGGACGAAATGGACTGATGAGTCGACAGGTTGAGCAGCAGCATGAGCATGTAGGTGGTACTTGTCTCAACCGATCCGGGTTTCCCAATACACACCACAAGTTCTCATTACTTAAATATTTGGCATCGGTAGGCCGCACTACGTCGCGCAGTCTCTGCATCGCGTTGTAGAACGTACATGATTTTTTTTTTCTCAGTTTTCAAGGAAACTTGAGGAGGGCATCTGCTGATTGTCGTCGCTGTAGGGTATCCGCAGACGAGGAGTCCGTTGTCTGCAACAGATCTGTGGGGGGGATATTGGTCTTGACCGTCGTTGCATCCTTGTCAAGTTTGGGGAGAATGATGAATGCGGCCCTGAAGAAGTCTTCTCGTGAGAGATTGTGCCTGGCGGGATAAAGCGATGGAATGGGGACTGGGCCAGAAGGATGTGGTACGAGTACTGTGTTCTGCTAGCCCGTCAGACTTTTCTCATGCTTAGTGCTTGATTGCCACGCCTGTTCACCTATCAATGTAGACAGACATAACGGAATGCAGGGAACATATCAGAAAGTTTTGCGGATCGGAAGAGCGACAGGGGCGGCGTGAAAGACTTAGTGACTGCCCAAGTCGCTTGTCTCACTTGCCGGCCCCTTCCTTCTGATTGGGCGATACCGACACCTGGAGTTCCTATTTGTACATATATTCCTCGTCCCAGCGGTGGCGTGCAGTATACTGAGAGCGCACACGTCGCCGGCAGCCAAATGCTCAGGCATCATCCTCTCTCGTTCCGGAGCACACGCGGAGTGTAACGCACGTGCCAGAGAACGGTGCCAGTGAGTGTGTTCCTTTCGCGGCACCGGGAATGGTATTAAAGCGTGGAGACAGAACTCCATGCAATCAGGGACTCAGGTGGCCCTGTCGTGCTCAGAGACCTTTGGCTTTTCTGGTTAATGCTAAGTCCTTGACGGTCGTTTCGCGGTCACTGGTCTTGAACACGGACGGAGAATTGACGCGTGGCCGCAGTCGGCGGACCCGCAAGTTGCCTTACCAGTGAGTGCAACGGCCGCGGGGCGAACTGAGCTTATCTCATTTCGCTTGCCCCGAATACGCCTTCTACATGAATCGCGGAACACAGGCCGGTGTGGCAGGTACGTTACCGGAGGAGTCAGAACGGCTGATGGTGCAAGGGCGTGTCCGGTCGAAACCACCAACCCTTATGAAATCAACACAGGCGTTCCAAAGCACTTAGCCAGCTTTGGGAGGAGGAATGTGGCCACAGTGGATTGTGCTGTACACTCCCTGGGTCCCGCGCTGCGAGTCGCCCCCCAGTTACCACTCTGAAGCAGTTTTTGCCTGCGAGAAAAAGGCAGCCTGCGAAGAGGACTTTATTTTTTCGTCGCCGCTGCAGACGGTGTCTGCGTACTTGTACGTAGCTTACAGCCCTACATCCATGAGCCGCCTCGGTACCGCAGGGCGGAGTGCAGTCTGAGCTCTGACTGACAGAGCAACCAAATAGCCCCAGAGTGTCCCGCTTTGGCGCGTGGCCTGTAGACCAAGAGCCCCGGGCTGACTGATGTACCAAGGGAACACCGCGCATAGGCAACTGTCTCCACTTGGGTCTTGCCGGCGATGTCGTGGTTCAGCTCGCACACGGAGGAAAAACTCGACTCCACGTCTCCGGCATGTACCACTCCCTCCCTGTCCTTTGCCAGTCGCATGCTGCAGCTAACTCCCGTCAAGAAGACTAGATACGGTCTTTTTGTCCCGTGGCACCCCCGGGTTCTAGCGGGACTAGTCCAAATATAAGCAGCGATGAGTAAGTCGATCCACTGAATCAGGCGGTCCAGAATAAGGGCTAGCTTCACGAAAGCGTGGCAGAGCCGACAGGGGAACGAAGCGCCCGAGTTCCCAAAAAGACAATGTGTGAGTCCCGTCTCGCTGGCGCATGCGCCGCGACCAGCGGTTGACCGTGATGCACCGCAGATAACGAGACCAGAAGCCAGCATCTGCAAACCTCTTATGCTAGTTCCCGCTGCTCAGTGAACCGCCGCGGAGTTTCCGAGGGATCCGCGGGCTTACTGAGGACGGTCCTGTATCCCCCTTGGCGCTCCCGCGCCTCTACTCGCCGCACCCTCCCCTTGTTTCTCGTTTTAGTAGGACATCTCTCAGCATTACAGTCCGAAGCTCAAGCCGGCTAATGAGAAGCCCATGCCGTCAGCCTCTTGCCACCAGCTGTGAAGGGAAGCGTTACGCAAGAACCACCGTGTGTCCGGCGTATCGTTGCTCCCTGCATGCGTGGCTGTATAGCTATACTCTCTCGTGCGCCCGACAACTCTTTTTCTCTCGGGCCCCGTGTGTGGCTTCACTCTCGTTATCAGTCTGTATGGGCTCCCCGCTGGGCCTCTCCTTCCCGTCGCTCGGCGGTTCCTCCGGGCGATCCCTGGGTACGTCGCCTCCCTTATCGTTTGCTCTTCCTCTTCCTTGGATAGATGGCAAGAAACAGAGTCTCGCGACGGGAGGGGGCAGGCGGGACAGGCGGCAGTCTCATGGGACCAGGGCGGCTGGCGCGTGAGTACGCCCTCATGCAGCGACAGGGTGGTCTCAATCACGTTGTCGTGCGGCCTGATCTGAATGACTTGCTCACTTGGCACTTTGTCCTGTGAGTTCTCCACGGAGTATACACCTGTAACTGTCATATATATCTCTATACCTAGCATCTGTTTATGCCCTGAAGATTCCCCATGGGTAGCCATACATTTAACCATTCTTTTCATGGTCACGAAATTTGCCACAGTACTGTGTAGTGTTCTAGTCTTTCAGTGAGACCGATCTAGCCATCTTCTCAGTCCCTCCGGCTGATCCTTATCAAGGTTTTCTCTCACATGCTTTCTTAACGACCACCACCGACCGTCTCCCCTCGATCAGAATGGATGCGCGCGTCTTCACCATGCCTCCTTTGTTCACAACATGTTATCTACCATGCCCGGCCAAGCAGGCGTTTCGTGTTGCGACAGTGGCGAGTCGTCGATGAGAGGAGAAAGTGCAGGAACGTCCTTCTCTCCGGGAGAGCCTCGCTATTCCTTAGAGGCTTATTCTGTCTTCTCCTTGAGTACAAGTGTCATTGTCCGTCACTACACCGGCGAAGACAGAATAGGCTTCTCCTCTGTCACCAAGGTGTCGAGCAATCTCTCGTACCGAGGGAATCGTGTATGAGCTTGTTTGTTTTCTCCAGCATTTCGTGGGTTTCGTCAGACCGCGTCCAGCTAAGCAGCAAAATCTGCATCCGAGACACGAGTGAAGAGGGGCTGACACGCCTTCAGTTTTTCCGTTGCCCTGATCCTATGACTTCTATCTTTCCTGGTCTCTTGGTTACATGGGGGGTTCCCCATACAAGGGAAGAAGAGAAAAAGATTCGTCGACCTTCTCGGACATCTCTTTTGTCTACTTGAATGTGAATTTTTTTTCCCAGGCATGATTTGCCTCTCGATTCACCATACCACGGAGGCGTTTACCATGGAAAACTGGTAACTCTAGTATCTTGTGTCATCAGGTGTCCATACACTCAGATCTACAGTACACCGCTCCGGAAGCCACTACCGTCATCGGCACCTCCAAGCGATCTTGCTATATGTGCGCTTCAAGGGACTAAGACTGGTTCTATCGTATCAGTGTATTAACATCTCTGGTAACTGTCACGTCTGTAGAGCATGCCGAGCTTTGTAGTTCCCGAAGGTAAACAATGTTGGCGTTACGTTAGAGAAAATTTCATTTGTGAACAGCACAGCGAGGTCAGTAGGATCCGCAGGGTTGGTTATGCCTTAGCTTAAATGACATTAAGAAGATAGCTGTCTAGTGTGTGTTGATAGGTTGGCTGATTTTTCGTTTAGACGGTGACCCGTATTTTAGCTCCTTCTTCCTACGTAGAGGTGGTCAGTCGTGACAAGGGATCAGCGTAGGCACAGTCTCCATGGTAGCTGTTTACACGCGAATCTCCTTGAGAGTTTTTCCCTTTTTTGTCTGGTGTCACGTGTAAGAAGAGATAGAGATGTTTCAGTTTCATATGATGCGGAGGTCATCGTCCTGATCATTTTTTGATCATTTTTTGCTTACAGGTTTTCCCGTCCAACTATCCATTTGCACCTCCATCAATCTTCATGTTAACGCCTTCGGGGCGTTTTGAAATAAATCAAAAGCTGTGTGTATCCATGAGCGACTTCCACCCTGTGAGGCAGAACTCTTATCTTCGTCGCTGTCCTTGCCTTGCATTCTTTTCAGTGACCTTTTGTCTCAACATACTGAACTGCCAAGCGTACATACATACACACCACGGGGCGACTATCCCGTCAATAGAATCCGGCCTGCACTATGCAGCAGGGGTACAGACTGTGCAAGGATTCGCTGCTTGTCGCCGTCACGAGAGGGCTACCTGTCCTTTTTAGCTAGTGCCCCAGGTATCTGATTCAACTGTCGTTGTTTCTGCAGAAGTAGGGCTCTCGGGCTAACGGCGTAAAGGCGCCCAAGGCGTCATTCACTTCGTTGAGAAACCGAATGACACTCTACATGCGTTCACTGTCGGGTGCTGGTACAGTGAAGGCATTGGGTTCAAGGTTCCGACTGCCTGAAGAACGAGGGTCTCCTGTTCAAGTGTGCAGAGTAGATAGCAACTTCGTTCTAGCACTTCGGTGGCTAAGCTGTATTGCCCTGACCGCGCTTCACTCGTATACATGACGGCTCTCGATTATCGCTCTTCTGCATGCATGCAGGAGACCTGGAGTCCTTCTTGGCGTTTAGAAACCATTGTCACCGGCTTCCTGAGCTTCATGCTAGGTGAGTGAATGTTTTCGTTTTTTTTCTGAGCTCGATCACTATGGTGATCCTTCACAGCAGAAGGTCTCGTAAAGGCTCGACGTGTGCATGTATGCTGGATGCTGCTTCTTACGTCCAGACACAGGCGATCCGGCTACTCACGGAAGCATCAGGGCAAGCTTCGCCGAGCGGAGGCGTCTGGCGTTAGAGTCTTTTGCTCACAACAAGAAACATAAGAACTTCTCTACTATCTTTCCCGAGTTTTTAGACGATTCAAAGTTTGTGAGTTTTTCTCGATTCGTTCTCTTCTAAGCCAGTGCTTCAGCGAGCGGGGCGCTTCAAGGTGTTTGCTCCGCAGCAAGAGACAACACACTCGACTCTCGTCGTGCAGCGAGCATATATATATGTGCGGACCGTCCAAGAACACCTGCACCTACGTGTGAGAGACATAATTGCGGGTAGTCTCAGGCGCAGGTGTTCTTACCACCATATAGATACGGGCGGGTTGCATGAGGATCTCCTGGAGTTCACTTGTGTTACTGAGCTCCCCTGTTTCATCAAGTTGTCCGTGACCAATAGTCAGGGTGAAGCATGTAAGCTGAGATCTAGATTGCACTTGCTGTCTCGGGTGCATGCATTTCACCTTAGATCCCGAGAATTGACTGTGTGTCTCTCATACTCGGTTTTTCCTTTGCTGATTTGTGCGCAGGATCGACTAAGGGGCTTCTCTCTAGCGGTTGCTTCCAGGGCACCGACCTGTGCTGCTTCTTCTACGCGTGCTTCCTGTCTTGACAGGGCAGTACCGTTTGTACAGAGAATCATCAGTAAATGGTTTAGCGCGTCTGACTGGACGGAGAAAGATAAGGTCACACAGAGAGAAGACCAGCCCAGCTATGAGGACAGCGGGGAGAATAAGCTCATGCGGACGCAAGGCAGCGAAACAGAAAGACGACCCCTGGTCTCGAGAACCGGCGGGCCCGACCCACCAGGAAACAAGCAAGGCGATAGGCATAAACCGAGTAACACTGGGACAGCGGAAAGTGGAAAACTCAGCTTGGAGACGGACACAGAAGGACGGGTCGTAGATACCCCGTCAGTCTGGTCTCTACATCGGCTACTCCCTGCCTGTGGCCTTTGTGTCGTGGTATGTTCCGTCATTGCCGGTATTGCTTCTCAACTGCGTCATCTTCCTGTCCTGAGATATGGCTGAGGCAAGCCAGCAAACCAACCAACCAACAAGATCTTAAGGAAGGCGCTAGACGAGACTCCGAGATGTGCAAGAACACAACTGCGTGATTTGCGCAGAGCTTCCCCCCCGAGGCAAGCCTTAGGGAGCAAAGAGTGTGTCTGGTATCCCACATGATGCTCAGAGCAACCTCCATTGGAGTAGCCGCGATGTTGGCTAGCTTCTGCCGCGCGCAAGAGTATGTGCGTAGTCTTGGGGGTTTGTTTCACAGGCCAGGGAATCGGACTGCATTGCCTTGCTGGGTGAGATACGACCTCAAAGGGCGAGCACTAGTGGTGATACAGATTTTACAAATGGAGCCATTTACTATCCCACGTTTGGCCGGTGGTGGTGCGACTGGTCCGTTGCCATCCCCGTGCCCTAGAAAGTCAGTCGTCCTTGCCAGCGTTTCCACGTGTTACTGTCCTCTCTACTGGCTCGGGTAGCGGCTTTGCAGGGGGCTCTTAGCTGACAACACTGTCGTGTTTTTTGCGCCGTAAGCAGAGGGGGGCACACGCGAGCTGTCAGTTAATGGCAGTTAAAGTAGAACTGACAACAACCCCCAAAACTGGCGATCCGCAATCGCGCACTTCGGGCGTTGCTCCCGTGATACACGTTTTCCCCAGCTGCTCATAACTCAGGATTGTCGTAATCATAATGTTTTGCGCGCTTGCACCACGGACCGCAGGTCACGCTGTTGCTCCTAGGCGTTCGTTCGCTCCATGATGAGCTGGCCACGCGCAGTATTTGTTCCTTGCGGAAGTTGCTGTCGTTGCATTTACCCTTGGGTGCAGGCTCTTACTGCCTTCAATCGTAATAACGTGGGCTCTTCTTGTTGCACCCCGAGGTGGACGACGTTCAGCACCAGCGACGCTAAAGAGGTGCTAGACACGAGATGAAAGTGTCCGTGAGTTTACGGGCGCCCCGAGCTGACTCGCAGATGACTGTGCGTATGCAGACTCACACGTATCTCTCTAGATGGATTTTCGACTTTTCTGAATTACCGATACCAATCGAGAGGCTTGAGAGGTAGGGACTGCGCTGGCCGTACACCACGCTACGTGGGAAGTGATGCGCACGCTCTACAGTCTGTATTTTTCAGCTGGACAGTCTCTAAAGAACTGTCATTCCAGAACGGATGACGTCAGTATACCGCAGCCGTCCCTGGCCTATCTCCGTCCTGTAAAGCTACCCGAAAAGTAGATCGAATTCTTTCAGTCCCACAACGGAAGAAACGTGACTCTAAAGGCTTGATGACAGATTCCCTTGTCTCGCCTTTGCCCCCGACTCTGGGCCTGCTCCAGTCTGTCGCGGGCAAGGGAAGGGGTGTCTGAGCACCTGTCATGTGCTTTTCTCCGGGAGGTCTCGAATCCGCGCCTCTTAGCCCCGCTGGCCGCAGTTATCCCGCTCCGACACCCTGTCGGTCTCTTCGAGAGAAATGCGTCCTCTGCGGCCCCGGCATCTCGACTCATGGCAGGCAGGACGCCGCCATATTGTAGGAAGAGCATGGATCAGAAGCTTCCAGCAGCGGTCAGGTGCGACCGACTGCCTGTGTGCTTACCGCACGTCAGGCCTAACCGGCCGCGGCGTTGATCAACCTGGAAACGCGCAACTACCCGACAGTACGTCCATGGTGTGACTACTGCGGGGGGACTCCAGCCGAACAAAACAGCCGCCATTCCTGCCTGTTACCACCTCCTTCCAGCCGGCCTGCTCGAGCAGCAGTCGCTCGTATCTCTCCTCAACGTGTAAAACCCTATCAACCCACTACGACAGTTGTTGT
>NW_027153898.1:0-646 GCF_002600585.1 Cystoisospora suis
GAGGGTATTACAGTAGCTGGGTTGCGTTATGTAGGGGCGATGTGAAGCCCTAGTGCGGGGCGTAGGCAAGTTGTTCTCGCGCTTTGTATTTACCCTTGGTTGTATGTGTTTAAGTCTCAGGTCACCTTGTTCGTACCATCGCAGTGTGATGAAAAGGCTCTCCCATGTTGTGAAAGCGAGGCAGTTTCACTGGAGTGGAGTGTGTGATGATGCGAGGGTTCTATTTAGTATGTCTTCAGGCAGGATCCGGCGCGCCGTAGGAAACTACATGTGGAGGTCGTACTTTTTGAGGTCGCGTCTCGCTTTATGTCTCTTCTTCTCAAACTCGTTCTGACTTCTCTTGCTTCTCCTACTTTCCATTCGTTCTTTTCCTCGACTTCGTGGTTGTAGGAAAGCGTAGACGGACTCTTTCTGCTGTTTCCCCCACTAAGGAGTGACAGGGCGAGCAAGTTGGGGCGGGGCGGGATGACAGGTTGCGAGCAGTGGGTAGTCTCTGTGAACGTTTTGGCAACTTTACTTGGCCATTCTGTATTGTGCTCATATATTTTTCCTGTTGGTGAAGGGATACAGGGCTGGAACTCGATAAGGATGGATTCATCGCTGTGGACCATACACTCCGGTCTGTGAATACTCCGAGTATTTTTGC
>NW_027153898.1:745-40261 GCF_002600585.1 Cystoisospora suis
CCGTCTCCTCTCCTTCGCTCTGAAAGCTTTCTGTCTTCCCTTTCAGTCGGGGGTAAAGGCTTTTGTGGCCATGTGTAGGCCTGTCTGCTCTACGCGGATGGTATTGGGTGTATTCTTTCATGCTGTATCCTTCTCAAGAGGTGACTCTCCCCCTTTACCTTCTCGGTGTCGTCTAGTCCTCGGCTTTTCTTGCCAGACAGAGCAGGCAACAGATATCGCGCTACAGCTTGAAAACATGGGTGTATGCACTGAGATGCTTTCGACCTGGTACACATGTTTCTGTGGATGGTGTATATATTCAGAGGGAGGGAGCGACAGTAGACTGAAATAGGTATGGACTGGGTGTAGGCTTTTATACAGGGCCGGAAAGCTGTTTGCTCGGTGGGATGGACAGGAATGTTGTGACAATCGGGCCGGAGATACCGTGGTCCAAGGAGCAGAGATTGAGAGATTTTTTTTTGCAAGGACAAGGGGGCTTGCACTGCGTTTTCAGTTCACTGGAGTGTGGTCGCGTGTGGTCTGGTGTACTGCATGCATCTCCCGTTGTTCTTTCCAGGAGACGTTGCCTCTATACTGGGATGTCCACGACCGAAGGCTGGCGTTTACGCTGGTAAGGTAGCAACGTCTAAAACGTTTTTCGTTTAAGCTGATTGCTGGTCGAGTGAGGTTTTTCCTTGGTTCCAGCATTGAAGTGAGGTAATCTTCTCTCAGTTTCTTCTCTACGTCAGCCCGTGAAGATAAACTAAGGGTCGTCTTTATATACGTACAGGAAGGCAGACTAATCTGCTGTCCGTAATAGTCAAAGCAGGCTTGGAGCTAGGCCTCTCTTCCTTCTCTTGTGTTCTCGAAGTATCGTTCCGTGATTCCAGAATCCTGTTTTTTCCCTGAAGGCGTCCTTCCCTCTTTCTGTTTGTCTCCCTTTTCTTACGGATTTTAGTGCGAGCGGGACCGCCACTGGATCGGAATCTTCGGAAGGTTCTCGAGTATGGAGAAGGTGCAAAGCTGTATCATTGGAAACCACAGACGACGTATTTGTCTCTAGTCAGCTGTGGAGATGACTATGCTATTGCCAACAAGGGGAATGTCAGTTTTGAAGGCCAGTGGGTGTGGAAGCTCAAGGTAAGAAGAGCTCTCTGCAAGCTTGTATCGGTGTAACATGGAAAAGCCTTACTTGTTCCTCTCGGCCTTGGGGATGTTGTCTCCTAACGGTCTGCGGCATTCGGTACCAAAGAAAAGTTTTCCCTTTGAACTGCGTCTGGGGGGGAGTTGTTGGAACGTCTCTGGCCATAGGTCTAGTGCATCTTACGACATAGATTTTTAATCCCTTTTCGTGCTGGTTGATAAAACAAAAGAAAGAGGTGTTTGGAACGGGAGTGTTGAGTACTCCGGATTCGACATGAGCTCGTCGGGTGTGGTTGCACTCATGCATTCGACAGTTTGGCGAAGCTCGGTGTATGTACTCCGACTGGCTTTTGTTTGTTTGGAGGAGAGAGACACTGCTGCAGTCTTGCAGGAAGGAGGTAGCAGTACAGTGGTAATCCTGAGACCGACAATACCAGCCGATTTCACTAGATTGCTGCCGTCTCAGTATAGGAAAAAAGTCTTTCATCGTGATGTGCCTCAATGTCCGTGCAAGTGGGTGGTCTATCTGGTATTTGGTGCCCCTGTCAAAGGAAAGCGAGAAGACCGATCAAAACACGAAGAGGTCATGTATTTGCCCAGCGCTGTAGGGTCGACTGTAGAACAGGTGCCTTCGAAGAAGGCCCTGTGTAGGTGTCTACAGTCTGTCTTGAGGCGTCTGAGGCAAGGCCAGGGGACGAGAGTATGCATATCTGGAGCGGGCAGTAATGATCGTCCCTCTATTCTCTTCCTTCTCTCTTTTACTGGCTTTTATTCAAAAGGCTTTTTTCTGGCTGTGTTGAAAAAACAGTCTCGTTTCTATTTCTTCTGCTTACACCTAGGCTTCATCTGGATTCAGTATTCAATGACACTACAAGAGTGTCATTTCCATCTACGTCGAAAGAAAGATCATTCCATGGGTACACACAGGTGTTGCCTGTTTGTGCGTTTGCTCCGCAGAGGTTCATTGATCTTAAGTGGATGAGAATGTACCAGGAGCTGCCGCAGATGAATGAAGATCTTCCACTATACCTGAATGGCGATCTCCATTCTTTCCTTCCTATCCTATCTTCAGAGGTTCATACATCTTCACCCTCTTCCTCTGTTGTGGGCGTGCAAGGGAGTTCACCATCCGGTAGTAGATGGGGAGGCCGGGCGCAAAGATTTTTAGGGGGAAAAAGTTCGACTTCGTCCTTAGCAAAGGAGAAGGATTCTGATAGAGATGAACCTGTAGGAAGGGAACACCAACGCAGTAAATCTTGGGAGACCGTCAGTGGTTCTGGAGCCATACTGCAAGACTTGCCAAAAAGGAACGGCCATGGTTTAGAGAGCGAACATAACAAGGGCCTTCTCACTTTATTAGCATACGTAAGCCAACTCCAGCACGATGAAAAAGGTCTCGAAGATTCTTCTCTTCCTCATCCTCTTACTCGCCCACACAAAAGACTTGATTCGAAAGTCAAGAAGATGCGCTGTGGAGGGTGTGCAGGGAAGATTCCTTCAAGTGTTCTACGTCATGCCCTACATGAATTACAGAGAGAAGATCAACGACAGGCAACGATGTCCTGCATGCAAAACAAGAGCCACGAACAAGTTGAGTCACCTTCCAGAGAACGCGTTGAAGATCTCTTAGCTTGTCAGGAGGGCAAGGCACCCATAGAAATTGCGGCCGCGAGTGGTCAGCGGTGTCAAGGGAATGAGGTAGAAGGGGACCGGAGGGGAAGAACTGAGGGAGGGAAAGACCGCGCACTGGAACAGGTCTGTTTGTCTACTACCACACAGGCGCTAGCCATCACAGAAGAGAAGAGTGGCTTCTCCAACCCTGCAAGATCAACAGGGAGGAGAGATAGGGAACGGGGGTCGGGGGATCCCCGCCTGTTGACTTACAGAGATGAGGTACTCGTGGGACTGGACGATGCTGATGATGCATGCGTTTTTAGCGCAACTCCCATGTTATCCGGGGGGGTGGGATGCCGTGGTGACAACGCCGGTCACAGAAAAACTCGGATATTCGTCCAGGGAAGAGAGAAGGGAGACACGCAAGGAGTAGGAGGCGGAGATCTTTCAGAATGGAGGAGCAAAGACAGTCGGTTTCCGCCAGAGACTCAGGCATGCGACAAGGAAAGCGCTAGGCAGCCTCTTCTTGTACAGACTGTAGATTTCTTCAGGTACGGCTCTCGCTACACGCACAATTAGGATAGAATCGCTTTCATACCAGGGGCCGCGCTAAGGAGGACAGACGGCGGTTGTCATGCTGACCAAGGAGATTCTTGTGTAAGGGCCGCTTCATCCCTCTCTGCCTATCTGTAATACGTGTGTATGCCTGAATGAAATTTCAAGTCTGACATTTCACACTTTCATGAATATGATAGGGTCGCAGAGCTCGATGGCTACAGGGGCAACGGTAGGTAGATAGGGAATGATGGACGCAGCAGTCGTGCCGCACATTGGATTGAGATGGACCGGGGTTGGCCTCAACAGTAGCTGGATAGGGGAACGTTGTCGATTACTTCGCGGAACAGTTAACTGACAGCATGGTGGACAAACAGTCTAGCACCCCTTGGTTCTCGGCACCTTCTAGTCAGGGTAACAAGTAAATGAAAAAGGAGGAGTGTCGTGCCGGTTTTGTTTCAGCTCTTCTTGGTCCGCTAGAAGAGTGGGAATCTGATTTTTGTTTGAGAGTGTATTGAGCATAAATTTTCCAGGGGTGCGTACGTATCTTCTTTGTAGTGGACGAAGAAAGACACAAGTAGCGTGGATGTGGTGGTGGTGTTTTCTCATCTGTTTGTTTGGGTGTTGCGATTAGGTCTTTCTACGAAGACACGTATATCCTCGGGCGTATTGCCGCTACGCATGCACTGTCGGATTGTTATGCTATGGGGGCAGAGCCGATGATAGCTTTGCTTACGGCTGTTATACCTTACGGGTCTGACCACGTGGTAAGCCTTTCCTGAGTGCCATTGAAGTCACTGCTGTTTCTGTAGTTTCACTTCCGGATCAATTCGTAAGGAGAGTGCAGTCTCTGTTTCTCTTTCACATGTTCCACAATGGAGATAGCGATTGTGTCGGGAATCTTTTGGCAAGGAAAGAGTGTACGTACAGTATAGCGAGGTATGCAGAGGTCAGATACATAGGTGCAAGTACGGCAACCTGCTCCGAGTGGTGTGAGTGTAGAGACCTGCTTGACTGTTATGGGAAACCGTCGTTGTGCGGAGGTCTCCTAGGCAGATTCTCTTCGCAAGGCGGCCTAGCCGCGTTGTGGATTGCATCCTCCTCTTGATGTCGGTGAGGAAGTTACGTACGAGGTAATCGTTAGGCCGTGAGTTGGGCTTCACCTAGGGTACCATACGAGAGCTTGGTTCGCACTTCGCGGTAGATAATGCAAGTGCTGATGTTCAAGAGAGAACAGCATCCTGTTATACTCATGCACCTATGCGTTCAGACATGCATATAGTTAACCGTGTGTGCAGATACACAGGACTTGGTATTTTTGAAGGTCGTGTGCTGTATTCGATGTGTTTCTTGCGCAGATGCAGAACACGCTTCTCCAGCTCCTTGGCGGGTGTTGTTCGGTTCTTTCACGCGAGCACTGCGAGTTAGTAGGAGGCCATTCGGCTGAGGGTACGGAAGTGTCAGCGGGCTTAACCATTACAGGCCGTATCATCCCTGGTGACCGGGAGGGCACTAGCGATACCTGCACATCAAGCAGAATCTGCAAAAGCTGCCAGGCGCACTTACAAGAGCAAGTTGGTAACACAGACCACTCTGCTTCAGCAGCCCGGGATTCTGGGACACACGAAGACGATCTGAAGGAAAAGGTCAGGCAAGGTGTTGATACGGCCCTTCCGTCTCTAAAGTCGAAGACAGAAGAGACAAAAGACGTCCAGACGAAGGAACGAGACAGCGACAAGGGAGAAGTGGATCGTCAGGAAGGACAGACGAGTGAGGAGAATCAAGAAGAAAAGGGAAAGCCATCTAGACAGTATGGGACAACTTCGACAGTGGCGGGAAGGAAGATCAGGAGAGAAGAGAAGGGAAGAGATAGGTCGCAGTCACACGAAGACAACTCGGGTGAAGAGGAGAAAGAGAAAGAGAAGATGGTCCCCCGTGTCTCTTGTCCGTTGTGCATCGCTGGGGTAGGATACTTGGCGAAGGGCAGTGCTCGAGCGCAGGGAGGTGACGCTTTGATTCTGGCTAAAGCCCTAGGCACAGGAATTGTCATGGCCGGATGCTTGCAGGGAAAAGCAAAGGGCCGGTAAGCTGTGAGTAGCTGATTGCTATGACGGTCAACGCGAATACCTGTGAAGACATGAACGTGCTCAATCGTTCAGGGCACCCAGGGCAATCGCTAATGTTGCAAATCAAGGTGTTACTGTTACGGTGATCATACTTCGGCGTCTGCTGTCAGGTGGCAGTATTGTCAATGGGAAACCTTTGTCGCGCGCATGTGCACGCCGCAGATCTATCGTTATCAAGCCATGCGGAACAGTAACCCCAATGCCCGTGACAGTTGGAGTGGCCACGGTGGCATGGAAGTACTACGTTCAGCCCCGGATACAAAAGAGAGAAAGGGGCATGAGCATCGTGCATTTGAATCGGGGGTTGTAGTTGTGTCTAATGCGTGTTGTCTTGTGGATCTTAGAGGATACGTGCGTGTTTGTTTGCACGAGTAGACCTCCCTTGAATGCGCGATTCCCGAGCACGAGTAATGTCTCTTTCTCTTGCTCCGGCATGAATGAATTAGTGGCTGCCCTCTAAGTCGAAGAGCCGTCCTGATTCAGTGGTTCTGTAGTTTCTGCTTCAAAGAGTGATCAAGCTGCCCGTGACTTTTTCGGTTGTCAGTGTGCCCCCGATCTCGCCTATCTCCATCTGATGTACACAGGTGGGTGATGAACGCTCTTGACCACATGCAAGTCTCGAATAGAAAGGCTGCGGAAATTTTCATGGCCCATGGTGCCACAGCCTGTACGGACGTCACCGGTGAGTTAAGGGGAACATAGCACTCGAGCAATGGTATGTGCGCGTCGGACAGTTGTTTGGCTATGCAAAACGACACAAAGACTTTCAGCTGGGTCACGAGTGGGTCGCGAGCAGACAGGAAGGGGGGTGCACATGAGGGGAACAGGCGGTGATCGCGAGTCTCGCTTCGAGTACTGGGATGACTAGACAGCCGAGAATGATAGTATGTCTAATGATCACTCCGCTCTACATGCGGCTTTGAGTGTAGATGCTGTCTCAGCCTAGTGCATCTTCTCTGTAGATACGCGCATCTTCTTCCTTCCCTGAACGCACGCTGGTAGTTAGCTGTTCTCCTGGAAACTCGCAGGCATCCTGTCGGTGGAGAATCGGTGCCGGAAGTTTTTCTGTTAGTCGCAGTCTCGCCACAGCTGCTACCTCTGCTAAGGGAGGGCCGGACGCTGATTCCAAGCTCGGTCTACCCCTGTCGTCCTACGAGGCACTCTCCCCGTGCACATCAGTCACGGGTCATCTCTCTTATCACAGCGATGAGAGGTCGCACACTTCATGCATAATCTTTAGCAGTTCTCACCCCGTCCACTGTTGTTGGTTGTGAATCCCTTGGGAGCCTATTGGCGTCGGTAGATCCGGGTGGATCTAATAGGAGGCTAGAAGATACCGAATGTCGTGGCGCTTCTACTTGCATGTTCGCCGAAGTAGCCGCCTTCCTTTCTATGTACCTAACTGCGGGCAGACAGGCAATCAGACTTGTTTAACACGCGTTTGGGTCGCTCCGGACAGAAATGGGCACCGTCGCTGTCATCTAAAAACACTCATCCTACTGGGCGCAGTGTTTGCGCATGGACCGGCCTGAAGGTGTTCTCAGTGAGGATGTTTGACATTTCTAAAGTTCATTTCAGGCGATGCGCGTACGATGATGGCGTTCAGGATTCGGCTTGCTAGGCCATCTGGTTGAGATGCTCTCGGCGTGCCGAAAAGCTCGAGCGCAAGCTGAGGGTGCTGCTCCTTCTGCCCGCAAGACATGTGTGGGTAGTTCAGCAGGAGAGGCGCAATCAGCTGGCGGCAGAGAGCTTTCCTCGTGCTCTTTCGGTGCAAACTGTGAGAGAGCGAGCGATAGGGATCCAGGGCAGCTGCTTTGTGCGCGTTTGTTCTTGTCTCTACTCCCGTTGCTTGATGGAGTCGTAGAACTAATGGCTGATGGAGTACATTCGTCGCTTTTGCCGGGCAACGCGAAGTTTTTCAGTGCCATTTCTCAGAAAGCCTGGGTTCGCGGAACGGGAAGGGGTGTCCCGATGCCTTCTGAAGGTGCGCGGTGCTTGACTGTGCCGGCGTTGTTACCTGTGTTATTTGACCCTCAAACATCAGGCGGTTTGTTGGCAGTTGTTCCCGCCCATAGGGCAACTGAGTGTCTAGCGAGTCTACGCGACGAAGGGGGGTACAAGGACTCCGCTATTATTGGTCACCTATTCCAGGAGACACCACCTCCCGAGGGGCATGACCGGCCCATGGGCACTGCTACTTGCGACAACATGCGAGCATCTGTCGAGTGCCTTAGTTAAGTAAAGTATGAAGAACCATGGTGAGCCTTGGCTGTTTGTTTGCACTGTGGAGGCGCTTTCTTGCGAGACAGCACATGCGGGCATGTTTTTGTTGTGTTGTGTCTTTTCAAAAACCCGGGGGGAGATGTCCAAGGAAGAAACTCGGCAGAATATTGGCGTTTTTCACGGGCAAGCATGGAGGCGCATCCCATGGTGGGCGCTACGCCTCAGACTCATTGTGTAGCTCCGACTTGAAGTCGGTCTAGCCTACTCCAGACTGGCAGAGTGTACAAGCATGACACGGCAGTGCGTTCCATCTCAACAGGTAAAGAACGTCCCTCATCCAAACTACAGCCAGTCAGGACTGAACACGGTTAGCTGCACTACTCCTTTCACACGGTATAGTGCGGCTGCTCTTGAGAAGCCATCGTATCTTGATCCACTGACTTACGATGGTCACAAGCCTCCTGATGTCGCGTCTTTGCAACCGCCATGAGCGAGCGCGGCAGAGCTCTGATGACAGGACAGAGGCCGCCATGTACTGCTGTTCGGTGGAGTGGACGCGGCGCTTCCTACAATTCCCGGTCACCTCAACACAGCTCGATCGTATACCGGCAACGGTAACATAGCCGTTGTGATATCGGGGCATGTTTCGGTGTCCACCCTCCTAAGTTTTCTACACACGGAAGAGGAAGACTAAAGAAAATTCATGCTATGGTGCAGCCTCGCGAGCGTCGATGCAGAAGCACCAAGTTGGCGCAGGTAAGAGCCACTGGGGCTAAAAGACGATGGCAGCTGTTGAGTTGAAGGGACATTCCCAGCCAATCCCATGTGAACCGTAGCGGCCCTGTGCTCTTCTTGGCTCGTAATATCAAACCTCCGCTCGACGACTCGTCACGACTATCTTGTCTGCTTGAGCCTTTTACATGAGCTAGAACGTGAACAAGCAGCTCAGCTTTAAGCTGGCAGATCTGAGTGATCTGTTCGCGAAGTGAAAACCGCACTTTGTAATGCTCAACTGGAGCGCCTTCAAAACAAATCCGGAAACAACAGAAGACACAACACGGCACGCGAGCTCACACGAGGCCTGCACGTGGTGGCCAGCCTCAAAACAGCTTTCCAGAAGCACCGAGTTACTTCGAGGTCGAACTGCAATCCGGCACGGCCATAGCGAACCTCGGGGAGGATCTACTCACTCCCTTGAGAGTGTTGGTGAAGGCACACTTGTGCTTCTGTGTACAGTAGGAAAGCCGCAAAATTGACGATGACACTTCACAATCTCTCCTTCCAAGGGTAGAGACGCGTCCAGGTTGGCACTGCCGCCCGCAAGCTGGCAACACCAGCACCTCGCTCCCACATTCGCCACGAAGGTCTTGATGAACTTCACAGCTTACAGTCGCGCTCCTGTATATCGCTACGACCTCATACTACAATGCCCCACCAGGCAAATCAACAACGAGCGACCTGGGGTGTACCCAGCTCTCGTGAACAAGCTTAAAATTCAGACGTTTCAGATTCTCATTGATGACCATGGAACGCAGCTGAGCGCGCGGCCGGAAAACTTTCCCCGACGGTTTCTGCAGGCGGCCGTCCCGGCATTGTGCCTGCGGCCCACGCTCATCCGAGTAGTTCTTTCAACGTTGTGAACCCGCCTGGATTCGAGCGCGGGTTTCCACCAACTCGCTGACGGTTTGCAAAAACCGCGGGGTGAATGCTCTGCCCCTCTGCAGGGAGCCGTGAGTAGAAACAACTGCTCAGGGGGTTGTATCAGGGTGCTTTGAAAAACAATCCTTTCTCCACGGCCGTTGCCGACAAAACCTGGACGAGTGTGGAACCCTGTCTACTGCATTCAAGGTCCCCGGGAGCCCAGCTTCCCCCCTAGACACAAGTGCCTGGATTCCTGATTTATCGAGGATATAGCGAAGCGTCTGTTTCGTGCTGGTAATGCGCTGACGGTGAAGTGGTCACCAATCCGTTCACACTAACCCCCGGGATATACGTGTGTGGTAACGCTCCAGGCGTCCCCATAACCGCTGCGTCAGCAGAGCCTGGATTGAAATGCCGCTGGCCCTTGAAAAAATAACTAAACTGCCCGCCGAAAGTCGGAGGGCGGACAGAGCTACTCCCAGCTTCGATTCCACCAGGAGAGAGATCCCTATGCACCGCAGTTTGCATGTAAGGCAGAGGGAGGGATCGCGCCTGATCAGGGCCCAACGCGAATGGATGTGCCGAATCAGCATCGTGAGGTGACGAGCCAACACGGGAAGCCTTTATGATCCTCCCGTCAGCTTTGGCAGAATACAAATGAGACGAGTATGGTGTTTGGTCAGGTTCCACCACATCTTGGGAATTTGGACCATGCGGTGGAGCATTCGAAAGGCTAGACTCATCATCTCGGGATACCGGTCTAGGAAAAGGGTACCCCAGAAAGGGTTGAGGTCCTAACTGCAATTGACTGGCGTTGTCACCGCAGCTGACTGCCGGAGGATGACCACTTCTCTGTGCGGATGCTTGAAGGAGAGAGCTCGAAGCGACTGGTGACATCGACGACTTGCGCCTGACCGACCTTGCAGTATTTTTCCCTGAGGATGATCGGGGGGGTCGTCCCAGAGTACCAGGACTTCCCCGGCGCTTTAGCTTCGATGTGTCAGTTGTGTGACGCCGAGACACCGCCTGCACCGGTGCAACTCCCGGGGAACAAGGATGTTGATCCTGCCTTGACACCTTAATGTCTCTTCCTGATTTCCCGTGACCAGCCATCGCTCTCCTCCCCCCCACGTTGGGACGGGCAATATTGAGAACTTCAGCTGTTTCCGATAATTCTGCAAGAACACGCTGCTGAGGCCCGGAAGTGGACACTCTTTCCCCTACCATCTGAATTTCTAAAGACTCCCCGGGCGGCTCATGTCCCCCTACGGTAGACCCCACCGGGCTCCTAGTCGGCGAAATTCCTAGTGGACCTCCGCGCTTCTTCCGGGTCCGGGACCTGCTCGCTGGGGGCGGCCGCTTTGGTTCCGTAAAGCCGCCGGTTTCTGATTTCGAGTCGGACTGGAGGACAGAAGGACAGGCCGATTTTGTTGTTAAACAAGTCGAGGAAAGCCTGTCTGATGTTTTGTCTGTAAGAGCACTAAATCCGTCAGCTGTAAAAGGCAAAGCCTTACACTGACCAGAAGAAGGTGATGGGACCGATCCAGACACCGACTCTACTGGGGCAAGGGCGGCAGCGGCAGCCGCAGATGCAGAAGCCAGGGCGGCCTCCGCGTCACTCAGAGCGCGCTGCTCAGCCTTAGAAGCAGCAAGATTGGAGGCTTCTGCTAGCCACCTCAACTGTAAGGGCTCTCCCTCCCACTCAAAGCCAGTAAGTTCGCCTTCTGCCGTCAATGCTTCCCTGCCCCGGATTCCACCTCGAACGGTAACGCCCAATCCCCGCCAAATGCGCTGGTCAGTACCAAATTCCTCATCGTCCAAAGAAGAGCCAAGGTCGTTTTCTAAAAACGGCCTATAGCGACCCTTGCACTCGTCACCGGATCGGAAAGCCGAACTGAGAACCGGCAGCCACGGAAAGTAATCTGTTAAGCATCTAAGACGCTTTTCGACTGCCTCACAAGCAGCGGCAACAACGCTCGCTCTCCTCAGCTTCAGCGCCCGTTTTCTGTGACTGATTCCCCCTCCACGTTGCGTGGGAGCCTGTTGCCGGGGCAAGGCTTCCTGTAGTTTGAAGGAGAGTTCGCCCCCGAGCTGCTGAAAAGTGCTGCAAGCCGCAGGACCCCGCACATCATCAGAAGGCGCACTCCCCATCCGACCTGAAGAACAATAGTCGCCACCACGTGGCGATAGTCTGTCACACGGAGACGTCGCACACGGAAGCCCCCCAGTGACGCTTGGATCCGAATCAGGCGTAGGCCGTCGTTCCTCAGGGGCCGTCCCCGATGCGGCTGAATCGCCAGCACTAGGAAACTTTCCCGTCGCAGCGGCGCCAGCCAAGACGGCCAGACAAGACGCTTCTGGGGAAGAGGAACCGCCAGCAGCGTCTGCGAAAAGCCGGCCCTCCATCCCAGGTATGCCTAGACCTGACGCGACAGAATCATAAGCACTGCCAAGAGCTTCTGCCGCTCCGTCCGGAGTGGTTTGAAGTCGAGACGGGTCGGCCTTCGTTGAGCAGGGCAGTTCCTCGTTATGGCTGTCCTTTTTGCGTTCTGATACCTCGTCCTTCCCTGTCGACGACGACGCACAGCACTCATCCTGCGATGATGTCCGGCTTGAGCAAGCACCCTCCGCCTCTTCTCCGGCTACATCTGTTAGTTCCCCTTTGAGGGGTTCACTGTCCTGTTGGACTGTCTCTGAAGCAGAGCCCTGTCCGCACACCAGAGAACCGTTAGCGACCCTTGCACTGTCTGGAAACTGGCCTTCGTCGACAAGCACCTCCCCGACAGTCTCCTCTGTTTTGCTTGCGGCGTCCGTCAGAGCTTGTCTTCGATTCTTGGTCACGTCACTCCCCGTTGTGCGCTCCACTTGCCACTCTTCCATGACACCCTCTTGGTTACTTGCATCATCCGCCCCCTCTGGTCCCACTCCATCTCCGGTGCACTGCTCTCTCTTCAAGTGATCGTCACTTTCTGTGTCGTTCTCACCTTCGTCCTTCGCGCCTACATCAGACGCCTGCTGCAGTCCATCCCTCTTGACCTTCTCGTCTCGTTCCGCTTCCTTACTTTCAATCGCCTGGAGCTGCAACATCACAGTTCTTAGAAGCCGACGAATGGCTACCCTGTGCTCCGCTGCAACGCACGTTAGACGTTTGCGTTCCTCCGGCCTTAGCTCCTGTTGCTTCTTCAACCGCCGAATAACCTCGCCAACGTGTACTGACCCACCTCGAATACACCCTGACAGCAGATTTCTGTGAGTACCGCGAGCATCATGATAGGGATTCTCCTTACCCAAGCGGAAACTCGGCTCCAGGTCTCGGAGTAGCGCACCCTCAGGAGTGTCCAGCGTACCGATCGAATGAAGAAGCTTAGAGGCCTTGTCTGTGTGCTCCCATGGCAGCAGTTCAGGGTCCTCAGAGTCATCGATCAATTGATCAGCATTACCAAAAGGAGAGGGTTCGTCTTCGTCTGTCAGATCCACATCTGACTGTGCTTCGGCCCCTTCTTCCAGATCGACCACCACCAGTCCAGTAGGCCGAGAAACACTCCTGACGGCAACGTCGTGACAGTCTTTCCCTTCTACGCCCCGGCCATCGTTAGACGCTTTGATTCTACGGCGGCCGTCACAGCCAAGCACTGCTTCTCCGGCCCTCCCACCTTCTCCTGTGCACGTTCCACAGGAACCGTCAGGACCCTGTGTTTCATCGTAGAAGGGCGGCTTCAGCTGGTCATCACAGACCTGACTAACCTCTTCCCCTGCTGGGTCGGGTGGCCCTTTGCACGGAGTTGCGCCGACGTCACGCGTGTCCATATCTCTGTCCAAGCGGGAGGCCGCAGACCCGCGCGCACACGGTGTAGACTCCTCCTTGACTCGAGCAACGCAGTTCTCCCGGGTCGTCAGAGTCTCACGCTCTACCGCCGTAGTGCTACTTCCAGAATTCCCTAACATTGACAAGCCACGTTCACCGGCGCTCCTGCTGCGATTCGCACCAGTTCTTAGGGCTTCAGGCAGGGGACTGCACTGCCCGCCTGATGGGCTATCCACACCGGGTACCCCCCTGACGCTTTTTCCAAGCTTTATTTGCGACTTTTTCCCCTCAAATGAGAACCAGGCTGACTGTTGGACGGACGAAGCCACAAGGACCGAAGGTTCTCGTAGAAAAACAGAGTCATCTTCGTCTTCTTCGTCCCCGTCTTCCCCCAAAATGAATGCGAGCAAGCGCTCTCGCTCACCGTCCCGCTGGACGTCACGGAGGAGCCTCTCCTCCTCAGCCGCCCACCTTGCCGTGGCTGCGGTGGTTGCCGAGTACGCTGGAGTCGCCGCGCGAATGAGCGCTGGGCCGCCGCCGGTGCGTGCGCATGGACTTTGCCCTACAGTGTACTGAGACCGTTGTTCTCCGGCGGCACCCCCATAGGCAGCCGAGTTCGGACAACCGCATGCTCCCGACGCGATTCCCAATGAAGCACTGCCGTCTCCTTCTGTGGTAATATCCATCCCCGGTCCTACCGGGCACACTTTATCTTCTACATTCTGACTCTTCTGATGTAAAGAAGGGACAGCCTCCCCCCTCCCGCAAGGCACGCTGGGATACGGATAGAGGTCAGTCATCGAGGAATGAACACTGTGGCCGCTCTGAAAACCCGAAATTCCCGGGGAAGGCGCCCCAGGACTGTCAGGCACATGCCACGCAGGCGTCGTCATACCAGCCCACGCGGACCCACTGTCACTTATCTCCGGCAAGCACGCCGGAGAGCTTACAGCCGCAGGTTTAGTCCAGGTAATGTACGGACCATCACGCGAACTCGCGTCACATGCTGACGACGACCCTTGCCAGGGATGCGGGGAAGGGGGGCTACCAGAGCCCAAAACACCGGGACGCGCAGAGAATATCAGTCCGGAGGCAGGTGTGCCATCAGAAGAGCAGACCTCTCGTTCTTGGTGAATCAGAGGAACTCCTCCTGCTGGCCGAGCTAGAAGAGGTGACCCACGCACCCCCTGACCGCTGGCAAACGCGCCGTCAGGCAAAAAGACTTGCCCTTCGTCTCCTGGAAGACCTGGAGCGCTTTGTTGAGCCAAACCAAGTGACCCGGCCCGTCCAGAATTAAGCCACGCTCCGCCTTCACCTGGTTTTTCCAGAAAGCTCCCACCGTGGACGCCCGGCATGGGATCAAGTTTAGGGGTCGCTAGCGGGAATTGGCCAGGCTCGGGATATATGCTGTTTGGGTGAGGCTGACTTCCCCACGTCGTTCCTGGAGACGCACCCGCTGTCCAGTTCTGAAGGCTATGAAGCTCCCCGATCGGCCACACTCTAACGACGCGCTGTTCATGCGATCCGGCCACTGAGCGCTCCTCCTCGTTCGGAGAGGGTGTACTATCCAGAAGCTGTTGGAGTCGCTCTTGGAGCCGTTGGTGAGTGTGCATGGGATCTGTTCCGGCCTGCTGATGACGGCGGACTGCGCTCTGAAGCCGATTCGCTAAGTTTATGCACGCACGAAGTGCGGCCATAGGATGACTATCGGCGGGACCTGGCTCAAAAACTGCCGTTCGGAGCTTCCACGCTGAGTCCACCCATTTTACACGCCACACAGCGTCCCCCCACCCCCCCGCTGAGAGGCGACCAGGTAGCGCACCGAGCTGTTCTATTCGGAAATCCCTGACACCCCCACCATCGTCACCTGTATTCATGTCGACAACATGCTGTCTGTTTTCGGACGGACCCCTACAGAAGTCCGCCCCATCTGAGTTCAACGCCCCAGTACTCGACTTCCGACTGCGCTGCCCACCCCGACTGTCTGCTTTCTTTCGACTACTTCGCTTGGCTCCCGCTGCTGTATTCTGTCCTCCCGGTGTACCCGGAGAAAGAAATCCCCCCGACGTGTTCTGAAAGGATCCATCACCCTCTTGCGTGAATCCATCGTGACTTACAAACTCACCGAGCTTCTTGCTCTTCGAACCTCCTACCAGAGGTTCGGAGGTTCCCGCCTCAGATTTTGTGTTTTTTCCGCCAGACTGCGCAGGAACGTCCTGCAGCCGTCCTCCCCCCCGTGCCGCACCCAGAGCTCCCGCTCGCGCAGCGGAGCTGGTTGACCACGACTCCAGTTCTCTTTGTGTACTAGGGTCGATGTCTTTGACTCCCTCCTGTAGTCTCTTGAAGAATCCCTTTGAATGCGACGGCCCTCGTCGCTGCCGCCTCTCAGTCCGATCCCCTAGCAGACCTGTTCCATGACCGGCACTGCCGGCCTGGACATAAGATAGAGGTACCTCAGACACACCCAGTTTGCGCAGCGCTGCGGCGACGCGCTGGGGAGGCGGAGGCGGCGAGGGAGGAGGAGATGCCGGAGGAAGAGAAAGAGACAATGGATCGACAGCAGCTTGACTCGTTTCCTTGTTTTCTGAACACCCGCCAGGGCTGGCACGTACCTGGGAGGTACCACTACTCGAAAAGAGATCGGAACACCCATGAGAAGAAGAATCACGAGTCTCCGCAGCTGAAAATCGAGATGAAGTACTGTAACAAACTCTATCACTGTACGGTTCACCAGCGAAAGAAGAGAAAGCACCGTATTGCAAAGGATGAACTTTCCTCACGTTGCACTGACCAGCACTCTCTGGGACTGACTGTGGCTGAACGGAGTTCTCTGCTCTTAATTGGTCCTCAAGACCTGTGTGGCTAGGTTGACGAGAGAGCAGAGGCCCACTCGCGTCCACACTGGAAAAAGAAGAGAGAGAGAAGGAAGAACGAGCTTCCCCTAAGCTGTGAGTGTTTTGCGACTCCGGGTGACCAGAAGACAACATAGAACCGTCATATCCCGCAAAGTGATCTTGTATATGTCCGTGAGGCTGTAGCATCTGGCATGACTGAAGCGCAGATCGGACATCGCTCAGGCGCGACTGGGTTTGCGGATACGGAAAGTGGTTGTCGTTCAGCGGGGGGACAAAGCTTGAGGACGGCGATGCCGGTGAATCCGACGGGATATGTGCAGGATGTTGTATTGGAGGTGGGTAGGCTGACTGAGGACAAGGCACAGGCAGACAAGCACACCACGAAAACGAGCCCGAGGCTTTGCGGTCTTATGACGAAGAGGAGACCCCCCCCTTACGAAATATCACGGGGTTGCGAGTTTGTGGCAGCACTCAAAAAGTTTGGCCCCGAGCTCCTGAACTGCCAAGGAGCAAAAAAAAAGCATGCCCAGGCTCCCAGCAAAAGGTACTGCTCATGTGAGCCCCCTTGTTATGGCCCATGAGGTCATCTTCGAGGCCGGAACCAGCGAACAAGTTCCGGCGCAGGTACTCGTAAAATTGGAGAGAACAGCCTACTCGTGCACCCTCGAGGGAAGATCGAAGGTGAAGAGAGCAGGCGAGGTGTTGTAAATCTGGCTTCTCTGATGAGCTCCTACAGCTACTTGAGGGTCGATGGAGAAACAGGCGAGAATTTATCGAAGCTGTCTTTTGCCGAGGAACTCGTGTTGTGGCTCCGGCGTTCTCCCATGAGTCACCTTGCTGCGATGGTGAGAGTGGAGTCGTGTAAAACATATGTTGCGGACGGCGGCTGCATTTGTTTCTCTTGAGGTTTTCAGGTTCCTACCTGAGTTTCCAGCGGGACCGAGCCGTAGAGCCCAACTGGGTCGTTTTCTTGAAAAGCGCCCCCCGAACGAGGACACGCAGGTTCAAGAGTCGGTCCGGGAACGCCTGCTTGCTGACTCATCGTGACTGGTGATGCCTACGCGGTGTCACCGAGGAAAATAAAGAGAAGCAGAGAACAGCTGAGAGCCAGCCCAGCCACGGCTTCGCATCGAGAAAGGTCCAGCGATCCGAAGTCAGAAGACTGCAAGAGGTCGGAGCTTCTACAGGCCCTGCGAAGAAAACAGCTGGTTAAATCGAGAAAAATCAGAGACAGATGCAAACCAATACTGAAGCACATATGGGTCTCGACCCTCCGTACCTGTGTATTCACCGCCGAGCCCCGGGGACCGTCGCGCCGTATACCCGGGCACGAGTTGGGCCGCCCTGCGGCGGAGACGTAGAGAGAACCATAATCTAAACACTGGATCGAAGGACGACGCAAATACAGAGTTAGTCACGGTTTCTGAGGAAAATCGAAAGAATATAAAAGTGCCAGCCCCGTCACCATCAGCCAGACTAGATGTTGCATTTAAGCCGCGCATGCTAATCAGAACACCCGTAAAGTCGAATTGCTCGTTTGGCTGGACAGGCCCAGGCCGAAACGGCACCTGGAAACTGGGACTGAGCAGCCCGCGCCATAGCAGTGTGACAAAGTTCAAGTTTCTCAACAACAGAAAGGAAGGCATCTGCAACCGAAGACAGTGTGTTGGTCCGAGCAGAACTGGGATCGCTTGAAGTGTTGAGCGACTATGAAGGAAGGGGCTGGTTAGACACCTTTCACGAAGCGACCTGCCAGCGACCCTACATTCTGCTACGCGATCCGGACCCTCGGGAATCTGCCGGTGTGCTATTTTGCGTATGCGAGGCCGTTCCTTGCCGTCGCAAGTCATTCTCGGGTACAAGCATGCGGTGCAACGGCACACTGCGTGTAGCTGTGCCTCCGTGCTACTTTTTTTGGGATTGATCCTGGACTTGCACCACTGTATTGCTGTCCCGACGAGCCACGTCGCATCCAGTCGCTACTTGTGAGGTGGCGTATTCTGTTGCGTATCTGTCCGGTGGGTGACTCACGGCCATCCCTTGCCTTGCAGAACGATACCCGGGGCAGCTTGGACTGGGAGTTCGTGTGTCGGGTGGTGGTCAGTTCACGCTCGAGAAAGGGTGCTATGCGAGCCCTTCCCCAGGAAACGCCTAGGGATAGTCGCATTGGTGTTGCAGAGCTAGGGTGCGAATCTTTACATAGTAGTAAGCCAGGGATTGTCTCTATGCTAGCCATCGTCGCTGCGGCATTCTCCGCAGGCGCCACTCCGGCACCTCGGTGACCGGCCAGGGAGGCTGCTCAAGAGTACTTACTCCTTTTCAGCGGCGTTGTCCGGCGCCGCTGGTGAACGCTACGGACCGGCTGTCTGTCTGAAGCCCCGCCCAGGCAAAGCAGCACACGATGACACAAACCACATCGTAGAAACCACTGATCACCTCGCTGTACTGCACTCGCCCTGTCCGTTGCTGGAGAGACGGAACTGTAGTGTTCGGAGCAAACCCGGAAGCACGGCTTGGAAGACCTGCCTCCTTGTTGGCCTGCTGAGAGACTGAATGGCTCACTAAGTCGGACGCAAGTAGTTCCTACACCAATCAGCACCACCAAGTACGTTCGTCGTTCTGGTGCCACGGGAGGCGGTCGGCACGTCAGAGCTCTGCGACCAATGACACGGCAAGCGCCAGATGCGCACGCGTCTGGGAGCTGTTCAGGGCCAGCTGCGGCTCCGACGCGCTCTTTACTTTTCCATCACGAGGGCTGGACCGGCAATCAGTCGTTCGCCCTGAAGAAGCGGCGCTTGCTTGCCCTTTCATGACGATGTTGGCTCGCCCGTTGCCTCACGTTTCTTCCTTTCTGGACCAATCAGCGTTGTAAAGGACCGTTTTCGGCCAGACACTCCTGCTGTAGAGTCCGACACAAGCGTGAATGCCCGAGGAGTCGCGACAGTTGCTTCGAGACCTACACGTCTCCTCGCATGGTTTTTCTGCCTCAGGCCAAAGTAGAACCGCGCTTCTGTCGGAGGCACACCGTACGCCACGGTCTCTGCCCTGGAGCGAGGCTGCTGGTCCGCAAAGAACTTTCGCACGAGGTTTGGCAGTCAGCGGTCGCTCGTACGCTTCTACTGAGTAGTCATCTCACAGTGCGAGCCTACTGTAGGCGTCGACACTGACCGGGGAGTTCGGAATGACCGAGGAAAGGCATGGGACGCCATTCCCCTTCGTTCGATGAGGGGTGTCCGGACGCCCGTTGCAATCAGTGCATCCATGCAGACCATGTATTCTTTTTCTCTCTCTTGCCGCGAATGCGTGCTTGGTAGCGTTAACGAAGCACTTCGACAACTTCCAACTATGCTTCCAGATATGTCCGCTCATACTATTCACCCTTTGCGAGGATAAGGCTCCCACATATTCACATGTGAGGAGCACTGTGCGATGGTCATTGCTGCGTACAAGAAAAGTTTATCGCGTAGGAAAAACGTGAGCAGTCTGGCAGGCAGTGAAAAGATTAAAAATCTCACGGGCGGTGGTAGGGGTCCGGTCAGCAGGTACACGTGCATAAGACCCTAGGAACCGGCAAAGCGTAAGTATGGAAACAAGACACTAGAATTTCGCAGGGTTCTCTCGGATGAGGATGACCGCTGCACAGATTACGGGGCAGCTAGTCCCCTGCCACAACAAGCGGGCTCATTTCTTCCATGCCTCCGAGAACATGTAGCTGAGAGTTGTTACGGCCACACAGACCAGTCTGTGGAAAATCTCACACCCGAAGGTGTGATAGCCAAGCCCCCTCCAGGAGCGCGAGCCCGCTGCCTTTCGTCGGCGCTCCTGCAATCTAGGGGAGCTTCACACAGCCAAAGCGGCTTTTTTCTGAGAGGCCCAGTTGAAAGCTGGCTCCCCTGTGTGTGAGAAGATTATTTGGAGATGGCCCCCTTTCCCAAGAGATGCAGTGTGGAATGGGGGAGTGAAAACTCTGTCCCATAGAGAAACCGTCTAAGAGACTTAAATGTGGAAGCAGTTAGCCTCTGCTGAGAAGCTTCTTCTTTCCTTTGCTTTTGCCGAGTGACCTCTTCCCTTGTTCATCAGTGCAAGCTGGCTTATGACTGCTCGACTTCCATCTATCAAACGTCGCAACAACGCTTGCTTCCATCTCAGCGAACACTTTCCCTAGAGTGCGGGGGTCGTCGGTCTCCTGTGCAGGCCGTGTGAGATAGTCTGGAAGCGGCTAGCGGAATTTCTTTACCCTTCTGACTATCGCTTCTTTCATCCCATGTATTTTCAATCTGCAAGCCTTAGCCTGCCTTCCTGTGCGTCATGGCACTGTGGCTCCTAACAAAGAACAACACCAAACGTGCTGTATGAGTTACCTGCTTCCTCAAACCTCAGCACGACTTCGTCGCGCTGGCCTTTCAGACGAGACATGGCTTCCTGCAAGGATACTCCTGAGTTAGCTGCCTGCTCAACTCATATACCATCCTCACCTTATACGCGCTTTCTGTGTCGTCGAAACTGACAGTGGTCTTCTTCACCGCAGGCGACCGTTGCGCCCGCTCGACCACCTGAAGTCAACTAAGTGGTTAGCTCTCCCCCTGCGATTTGTCATGAGGTAGCATACTCTGGCAAACTTCTGTACCATGGTGCTGTACATTCTCTCGATCTCCGCAGACAAGTCAAGTCTGATAAGCCAGCAGGGTCCGGAAACAACAACCGCGAACTAAAGACCGCCAGTATACCTTAAGAGAGCGTCCTTCGGCAGGTCATCAACTGCATTCATCTGCGCATCGCCTGGGGAGATAAATCGGCAACGCTTCTTTTCCTGTCGTGGCGATTCCGCTCCCTGCTGCGGGTCTCCGTGAAGAGACACAGATTCGTCGGAGTCGCTGGGCGAAGCTGCCCTTGCTCTCCGGGGCTTATGTGAGACCATGACGTCAAACCGGGTGTGCCACAGATGGTACTGCACTACGGTCTCTCGCTCTGCGTGCAATCTCGATAGAGAGCGTACCTCGCACACCTCCGCGGTCCGGAGTGCCCGGCATGCCTGTGGTGTCTTCGGGGGTGTACGTACATTGCTCACTCCGTCCTGCAGCTCCTTGCTTCACTCCGGTGAATCTGATGAAGTCATAAGGGCCAGTCTCGTCGTCGTTGTGGTGTTCGCTGACGCGGGGAGACACGCTTCCTGTTAGTACCCAAGAGAAATCTGCTAGTCGTCTGCCGGCTGGGGACGGTGAAGCATTCTCGCCGGGGCAGCCCTCGAGATGCAAACAGTTGGTACTGAGAACCGCTATCAGGGCAGACGAGAAGCAACACCCTACTGCACGTCAAGGAAGTCTGCTATCTATATCATTGGAAAGACCGGCATCCTTTTTTTTATATCTCGGGATGCCATTTAAGGAGGGGAAGAGGCTGTGCAGGACACGTGCTGCTGTGCCAGCCTGTCCGACGAAACGCAGAGCCACCTCAACGGGAGACAGCATCATGAGTACTAGCGGTCGAGCGGTCTTCCGAGTGACGTGTCAACTCCGTAAGGTCTGTTCGATCCTCTTGCGCTTCCCAAGCGGCGCTCCTGAATTTTTTTTTATTTCTGCTCGTGAATTATTTCTGGTTGTCTTTTTTTTTCCAAGCTGCTCCTGGCCAGACGGCTGTCTTGGTCTTGCGGGGAGCTGTCTTGACGGGTGGCCGGCAGGGCTGTTTGTCCTCCGCTGTCCAGATGCCCCCCCTTTCAAGCTTAACTGTGGTTTTTTGTTCATCTCGAGTCGGTTTTCAGATTTCACGCGTGACGTCCTAGTTTTCTGGAGAATCACGACATTAAGTGAAAGTCCCAGAGTGATCCGCGACAATGGGATGAAACAGGGCTGCCAGCCGAGGTCACGGAGGCCCTGCGCTGCGACTGGTTGCCAACAATATTTAAACACTTGGCGTAACCCGAGATGTGGGATGCTCAACACATTATAGGAGCCACTGCGATTTTTGTCGCGGCTCTAGCAACCGGTGAGTTGCTTGTGAACACTTCCGGACAATTAGATAGAAGAGGAACTATGGTACTCTTGCCAAAGACGCTATTCAGACCCGCTCTCCTGCGACCCAGTGTGCAAGCTCTTGCTGGCAACCTCGGCATAGCAAAATTTTTTATTCCTCTGCTTGTTCTCAGGTTCGTATGCCGTGCCTCGAAAGGCTGAAGCAGTCCGGAGGCTCCAGCCACCGATTGAGAATACCATTTTTATCTTTTATGTCTGTTGCGGCTATGCCGCGTCAACGTTCCTGGTATGCATTCTTCTTCCCTTCAACCAGGAGATTATGGACAATTATGGCGTAACATCGAAACTGGTGTTCAGCTGGTGGGGCGCCCTCTCAGGTATGCGCACAGCGCGTGCTGCGGAGACTTGACCGTGCGGCTAATCGCTGATCTGCTCAAGCACATCTGGACAGCAGAGCGCGGAGATGGCGTTGACCTTCTGCAGTTAGTTCTATAGATTTTTATGCGAACTCTGTTGTTTCAGGCGCCCTGATTGTCCTCGCGTTCAACTCTGGCTTTGTGGCCATTTCGCGCCTCGGGCTCGCGATGCATTCCGGCATTTCCATGGGCATCGCCGTTGTGACTTCCTTTCTGTGGGGAGTCCTAGTCAACAAGGATCGCCTTGCCCTCCTCTGGGTCGACGTCCTCGCCGTTGTCCTTCTTGTCACCGGTAGCAGCCTCTCCGCTTTCCACGAAGAGCTAGGCACACTCACTCGGAGTTGCCGGAAAGACCGTAAAGAGGGTACGACGGTCAGGGCTTGGCATCAACTGTCATGGATGCAATCTAAACACCCCATGCTTGAGAAGCCGGACTGAGAAACCGAAACCACACTATGTGGTGTTGCCACCGAGGTTTGCTTCCGGTGGTCGCTGTGGCTTATGTACGGACGATTTGTTCACGTACCGCTTCACGGCATTAAATCTGAAGCTAGGCTAATTGTCCCACTACCTAGACTTAGTCCATTGTTCCAGACACTGGGAATGTACGTTCCTACTAGTTACACAACGTTATGACCCATGAGAGTTTCTTCTCTGTCGCTGTCAGAGTGTTCGTCAGATTCCGTAGAGCCTGTGGACATCGAAGAAAGCATGCCGGAGGCTCGGCCTCTCGTTGGTGAACACCATGCCACACGGCGCTTCCGTCATTTCGTAGGAGTCTGCCTATCGGCCATCTCAGGAGCCTGCGGCGGACTCTCTCTTGGACCCATGTCTTTCATCCCGCCGGCATACAAAGGAATTGCCTTTCTTCCAAGCTTCGCTGCAGGTTGGTCTTCTACGGAAACTTGCGGAGGCTGTCCACGGTGCCCAGGGGTCCCACGCAGCCAGATGCATCAAACAGTTCGCACAGCGCTGCTGAACAGGCTTAAGTGTTTCTTGGCTTGCAAACCATCCCCGGGGCAAGGAGCGGTAATATTGAGAACTTGGTAAATTCCCCCCTTCGATGTGTTGGTGGCACCAGGAATCAGCATGGCGGCTGCGACAACAATAACTCTTCGCATTGCATGCAAGGCACGAACGCCTGCATGGCACTTTAGGACGGCTGTGGGCTGGGGCCTTCTTTCCGGTTTCGTGTACATGATCGCTACTGTCGCGGTAATCATTGCAATTCCAAGTAAGTATGAGCAAAGTGCACCTCCAGGAATATCTGCGTACACATAAATGGCGTCTGCCGGGTTGCGCCATTTCTTCGAGTTCTTCATATTTCAAACAGTACGCTTTAGCACCTCGGCACTCTCGTGATTGCTGTGTTTTGCAGGGCTTTCCTTCGCTGTAAGCTGAGAAATTCTCTGGCTCGAGCCGAATAACAATCACCAACAGGAGCTTGGAAAGGGCGAAACCGAGACTGGAGCTGAGCCAGGGCGTGAGAACGCCTAACGGATCACAGACTCGGGTTATGCTAAGTTCTGGCGGGGAGCCTTTCAAGCAAAATCCCCGGGCTACCAACGAGTCTACGGCACACCTATCGTCTTTGTAGACAAGAGGCATCTCGAATAGTAGCTGCCCGGGGGGCAGGCAGCCTGTGCAGTACATGTAGGTATTCAGATCGCCTCGCACAATTTATGACCAGAGTCTCGCTCCTACACTCTCTGCCTTGCTGTCGAGGAGTGAATCTCCCCGAACATCGGAATTCAGAGAAAAGCGAAAGAGTACGCCGTACAACCTTTTCCACCGCCGTACAACCTTTTCCACTGAATGCCCGTGCTCTCAGATCCTGCCTGTTTTGGTTTGCAGGTTGCATACCCATGCAAACAGTGCGCGATCATTGTTAGCGGCTTGTGGGGCATTTTGTATTTCAAAGAGATGAAGGGGCCATCTATTGTAATCTTCATCCTGGGGAGTTCCTTGATCCTTTGTGGAGCCATCTTGCTGTCGAACTTCACATTCCCAGAAAGGATTGGTATTCCGGAAATGCCCCATCCGTCCACAGCTTGAAACATACTCAACCCAGCTTCAGGGACTATTCTTTTCGGTCGATACGGAAAACGAAGTACCTGGAGGTCTTGCATGTCAACAACGAGAGGCGATCTTCAGCAAAAGAATTCCCGGGTCTAGTCCCATACAACTAGGCTGTTGTCAATTTGTTTTCTCTACATTCTTTGGCAGAGTGTGGATACAAACTCCGACGATCTGTGGCACCTTCGGAGTGACCACCACCAGAGCATGAACCTCCGTTTCCTTCTATCAAGCATCGCCCCTCACGTGCCTGAGTCCCACATGAGGCGCATGCTGCTGTCGTTCGTTCACAACGCCCCGAATGCTGTGCTTTGCTGGCGCGAGGGCGAGAGTGATGCCTCCTACGAAGCTAACTGCTCGCTCGCCTTCTAGTGACTGAGCCAAAACAGTGCATTGTACAAATTCGTGTTTTGTCTCTGACCCGAAAAAAATGATGGACACTTCATGGAAAATAAACTCAACCTCTGCTAGAATGCGCGGCACGCGTTTTTTACGATACCGCCGGAGAGCTGGTCATAGCCGCTTCAAGATGATGTATGTCCCTTCAGGGAGACACGATACGTCAATCAGGGGGAAGAGAGACAACAGAGATGATCCTTCGTAGCTACAGCATTATTGTCTTTCCGCACCCATGACAGGAGGGCGCAGAAGTACGCGGACACTAGAACGGAGACAGTTCCGCACTTACGTGACAAATAGTTACGCAGTTCAGGCGAGCAGGGAATCTTCGGCAGAAACAAGATACACAGGAAAATCCGCTAACAAGGACAAACATTCTCAGTCCATAAGAGGGAAGTCGACATCATGGTGAAGGGCGTCGAGGTCAATATCCACACAAGACATGATAGCCAGCTTCAGCTTGCTTCGAAGGACTTCCTTCGAGGAATACCGTGGCAGCTTAATCATGAAAAAGCAGGTGCTGGCAGTGGGTAATCGGTCGTCTACTGTCTGGTTCTCTGCCACCTGCACAGACCTGAGCGAGACGTCTTGTATTTCCAGAGCTTCTTCGTCGCTGCAAAACAGCACAACGATATGGTGAAGGGGGATGCTTCGTAAGCGCTGTCGGTACCACAAGTCTTTGAGTACTCCGCAAGTGTACGACCGAAACGCTTGGACAACTGAACTAAACTCAGTTGCACGTCAGGCTAAAGGCGACTGGCAGAACCTTTTTAGAACTAAGATTTCTTGGGTGCACGCGGAACGTGCGAGGGGCGCTTGAAGACACATAGATACGGCAATACGTTTGACTGATATACAGTGCACTCTTATATGCAAGAACCTATGACAGCCAGGCTACGCCCAGTACTAGGCCGCTGTAGGCAATCATGCGGCTTGTGGGCAGCACCGTCATACCTATTGACGGCACCTCCGAGCGCCTGAAAGGCGAAAGCGCAAGCTGACTTTTGGCTGGCCGCAGACCTAAGGAGGCTGCGTTGTTCGACCACCGACAAAGCACGGACAGAGTTGCTAGTTACCTCATAATGTGGATTTCAAACGGCTGCTGCATGCCGGATCCCGGGTTGCCATACAGCCAGGAAGGAGGTAGGCGTGATCGGCCAGAAACAAACCGTAGAAACATCTGCTTCTCCCTGTTCGTAAATGATTCAAGCACCTCCCACAGGTTCTCGATCAGCTGTTCCTCGTGGCTGTCATACTCCTCCCATGTAATCTTGGAGAACCGCTGCACAAACACACCCACAACAGCCGCGCTACCGCATTCCAGGTGTACGCCCATCGGCAATGCCCCTGTCAAAGCGAATCACTTTTTACTATACAACGGATTAGCTGGGTGCGCTCGAGGAAGTCGGCGGGGAAGCCAGGTGTGGGCCGTCTCATCACGCGAAGTACAGCTTCACTACGCTGTACCGCTCGAACGACCTTTTTGTCACACCGCCCAGACGACCACGTTGCTGTAGCAAGACGAGGGAGACGATCCCTATTTTTTCTGCCGTGTGAGTCTGCAGAACACTTGACAATTCTGACAAAAGCTCTTACATATCCTACCCAGTCGTATTGCCTGCTCTACCGTGCCTCGCGTTACGGCTGATGCACTCACCCTTAGGACACTAATGTCAATCTCGTTCTCGCCACAGACAAAAGCACGCAAGTCTTCGGCCGTTAGCGCCGCCTGCACGTGCGGGATGGGCAGCAGGTCGTACAGTCCGTACGCCAGCCATCCAGCAACCTCGTGCCCTTCCACAAGCTGGACAGAAGGCATAATAACAGCAGAGCGTAGTCAACAGCATAAAGGCATAGTTGTCCAGGGAAAGATGGGACCTTGACGTCCCCACAAGCGTGACAGTCCAGACGGGTAACTGAAGGCTCTACTGATATAGTATCAGTAGTTACGTGGCTCTACCGATTTCATTGAAGCACGCATCTTCCGCCGACCAAGGGCGCTAATACGGAAGACCATCTGCAACCCCTTCGCAGAAAATGACTGACAGTCGTAACCGGACAAAATCAAAGCGACAATGAGAGGCGCGGTCTCGCCTTGAGTCTACAGCCGGAGCTATCACACTGGAACCGAAAGGTTTTGGGAGAATAAGAAGAGAGAGCCTGTTTGACCCACAGCTGCTTGTAATTACGTAACTAACTCCTTGTAGCACTCCGAAAACTTGCGCCACTCACGGGACAGTTTGCGGGAAACGTACTTTGGCAAGGACAGCAGCCTGGACAGTCTCGGCGATGTGCCCTGGGTCTACGATGCGGCGGCTTCCGCCACGGAAGAGCTCAGTATTCCGTCCCACCACATCATCAACGGTGTAGCCACTCTGTGCGAACGCTTGCAGAACGGAGTCGTCTCTTTGTCGATCGTCTTCACTCGCAGAAAACCCCCGCAGCAATCCACTGTCTTCCACCTCGGACATATGAATACAATCCGATGGCCGATCACAACATATCAGGAAGCTCTTGAGCTGTTTGGCAGCCAATACATCCACAGCTTGCAAGTCGCCTAAGCTGGGTATCTGAAGTAGAAGGAGTTTCCAAAACGCCGGAGAGAGGTTTAAGTTTAGCGGGTTCTGTGTTATTACAGCACACGCCATAAGTCTTCCGATAGAAAACAAAATTGACGCGATCTTCTGACCATAAGCAGAAAGAGCTCCATACGGCGGCGCGAGTGCACCGCACTGCGCGCAAAACTTCTCGCTGATTCCATCTTTAGTAGACGCATCGCCCTGTACGCCTGCGGGCGCGGCCAAAGATGGCAGAACCTGCTTTCTCTTTTCGTTCACCATCCGAAGTAGAGTTGATCTGTAGTTCATATCCGTGCCAGCTCCTAAACCAAAGAAAGCAAAGCGGCTGTCCATCTGAGCAAAGATACTTTCGACAAGACAGGCTGGATTTGTTAGCATCTGGTAAGGTGCCTGAGCTAAAACAGGAGGCAGCTCAGACACAACTGGAGCACGCATGCTGTTCGCCGACGCACTGAAGAGAGAAGAAGGGCCCAGACACCCCAACGCTGCTGCCTCGTGCCCCGCTGACGCGCCACCAAACACACAGAGAAGATCTACAGACGTCTGTCCACGTCTCACTTCTTCCGATATGAAATCGTCACCCGTGTTACCGTCTCCAGTTTCGTCTTCCCCCAAGTTGTCCGGTGGGGATGCAGACAACGGGAAGCGAGCTGCGTCCGCACCTAGGAGGTAGTCCCTCAGAGCTGGATTAACAACGTACATGTCCCGGTTATTGCCGACAGAATTCCTAGCATTAGGGCACTCGACAAGAAGGTGGTGCTCGATCAAGTCATCACAAACGTTACTCAAAATTTCCGCATACGGTCCGCCCAAATCCTGTGCACCCTCTCCGCGCAGTCGGACAACAAAAGATCTCTCCTTTGCGATAAGCTTCAGCGCGTCTATGACCCTGAGCTGCCGAGAGAGCTGCCCTGTTAGGCTTTGGTCCAGCCTCGTTACTCCAGGTAGTCCCCAGGAGGCAGAGGAGTCTGCCCCGCCTCCTCTGAACCTGCCCCCACGTTCACCGTCCTCGCCTGCTTGTTCCTCCCTATCAAGTCCTTGGTCGCGCCCGCTGTCGCCGCCTCTCCCAAGCAGTTCATCATCTGTCTGCCGACTCTGATTCCTGTCCAGAAAAAGCACGACGCCTCCCACGTTTGCCCAAGCCCCCGAAAGGGGGGCTGTAACATTGACAACCAAGTTCCCTTCTTGCACTTCTAGAAGTGACGTCCCGGACCGAGAATAAACCGGCAAAAGATCCTCCGCGGGTGCATGCACACGCAGGAGAGTGCAGGTAGCTGTCCACGCGAGTTTTTGCAAGAAAGACTCCTCAGTATTTGGGGGTCCCTGTAAGGCTCGTGCGCCTAGCTCACCACCAGACGAGAGGCACGGGGCATGGCCCCAGACAATCTGCCGGGGCAGTTCAGGCTGCTGGAATGCGTAGGCGTAGCCAGGGAGATGAAGGATTTGTCGCCGAATTACATGCATGCGGAAAACTGTCGACGGACGGAACAGGAAACTTTTTACCGAAGGAAGAAGAAGGGACTTAGTCCCTGATAGCGCCACAAGAATCCTGTCATGGCTTGCTCGAGAGAGGGGAACAAGCGGAGACGAAGAAAACCCGCGGCAAACAGACCTGCCGGAAACGCCTCTGTCTTCGGCTCCGCTACGGCCACTACCCTGTGCTTGGGATCTGTGATCCTCGGGAGGACTACCGGAAGAAACCGCGACCGCGTTCACCAAGGACGCGCCTCCCGGACCTCGTGTCTTTCCTCTCTTCTCCAAGAGAGGGACTCTGGCGAAACGGAACGTCCAAGCAGTTCTTGCGGCCAGCTTGCCTTCAAGAACGCCGGACTGGCTACGCGGCGGGGCCCACACTGGCACGAACGTCCAGCTGCAGTTCTCCTGTACGTCACCTACTGGGTGGGTGTACTGCGTGTCATAGTCTTGTCGGAACTTGCATACACCTGTGCCAGACTCAGCACCTCTCTCTGGATAGTAGGGTCGAGGCGGCGGGATGGATGACAAGAACGGGGAAAGGAAGAGGAAGGACACATTCAGCTGGTGGAGGTACCGGAGGCGTAACTGCAAGGCAATACGGAAGTCTGCTAATGTGGGAGGCCAGTACCGCAGCAGTGTCGCTGCAGTAGGACCCGGAGCAGTCTTCACACACTGCATGAGCGCGTAGCGGAAAAAGGTCAGAAGGATTTCGTACAACGTCTGATAAAGCAGAGGACAGCAAAAAGAAGGCAGCTCTACGAGAGGAGATTCAACTGCGGCGGGCAGTGCCCTGCTGGCCTCCCCGGGTTGCTCGTCTTCGCCGCCTCGGCTCTTCGCTAGGAGGTGGGCTTGATCAGCTGTCCCTATATTCTGAGCATAAGCACCCGAAGCCGCAGCTGTCTGGCTTGCTTCAATCACCGACACAGCTCCGCTGCGGGGAGACTGTCCCGACGCGGGGGCGCTAAGCATCGAGGCTGCTTCTACGTCTCCCCCATGTCCTTCCCCTCGACTGTGTGAGCAACCCTGGAATCTCGGCGGGTCCAGCTCGTTGCCTTCGTCGGCACGCTCTGTCGGAGTTGGTTTTCCGTCTCTTTGCTTGGTCCTCCTTTCATGCGCCGCTGTCAGAAATTTGACGCATTCCCTCAAAACAAGAGTTTCATACAGCATCCAGAGTTCCGCTGCAATGTGGTCATTAGCAGAGATGGACGAGCGAGTGAATACACCGGAGGGACTGCGAGACATGCCAGTTGCTGTCACCCCGGAATTAACGCCTCTTCTTGCCGCCATGTGCTCGTCCTCAGAAATCTCTCTGTCATCACTTTGGTCTTCGTTGTCTTCCGCCGTGAAAATTTGACGGTTCAACGACACAGACACTGGCCCCGCCGGCGCACCGGCATCAGCTGGCGCGTCCGTAATACCACCGTTACTGTCAGGCAGGAAGTCACCGTCTCCTCCCAACTCCCAGTCAAACTCACCGTCCGCGTCAGCATTGTGGTAGATCTCCTCCTCGTCATAATCACCATAATCTTCTTCAGTCATGTAGGTACCTGTTTCTTCCCCAGCTTCCTCGTCCCATGCGTTGTCGACTTCGCTATCCTCAAACTCATTTCCTTCATAATCTTCCTCACCACCGAAGTCGTCCTCCTCCTCAAATGCGCCTGCTTGACCGACGTCCCGTTCTACCGGACCTTCGGCAGACTGGCTTGGGCTCGGACCCCGGTCTTGATTTCGGCGGTCAGAAGAAAAACCTCTTCCTCGGTCTCCTTCCTCTTCACGACGGGGTGACGCAATCAGTGGGCGACTCGTAGCAGCAGCTGCAGCAACTGTCAGAGCGTCAGCAAAAGTTCTTCTGTCTTCCGCTGTTGGACGCTGCCGGTCGCCAGCCGTTGAGACTTGTTCTCCTTCCCTCTCAAACCGCTCCTGACGACTACGCCACACCTCTTCCGCAGCGAACGCTACAGCCTCAGCTGCTCGGGACGGTGACAGGCTGTTGAGTATCGCAGCGGCGGCTTCTGCCGCCTCATCCATGCTGCTCTCATCATCGTCACCTGCCTGTCCATCATTCTCGACCTGGCTCAGGGGCGAGTTACTGAATTTGGTCTTTTCAGACCCGACCTTACTGTGGGGGTTTCTCCCTTGCGTACCTGTTGCGCTGCCAGCTGCTGACTTCTCGAACCGCATGCACTGAAATCGCTGCGCCTTAAGCAGCCACGAAGCCACCACCTCTGGACTCAGGTCGGGCAGCGCCGGCAGGTGCCACGTCCATATATTGAGAGCAGAAACTCGTAAAGAGCCGTCCGCTCCCAAGCCGACACCGAACGGCCGTGTGAAGAAAGAAGGCGAAGGTGAAGCCGAGGAGGATCCGCCAGCACCACGCCGGTGTGTGAATGAACAAGGAGATAGTTGCGGGACAGAGAAACCTAGAGAAGACGAAGACGACTGTGTCGTTGTTCTCCCTTCTACCTGCTCCTCCTCCCCGCCGCAGGAGGCACTGTCGTGCAAGAGCTGACTCTGACACGTCTCCGCTGAATCGCTCTCGTCTGTCGTCAGAATTCCTGCTGACTGTTCGCGTGTTCGCCCCCTGCCGTCCTGTTGTTGCAGAATGTCCCGCTTGGCTTTTGAGAATCTGACGCAGGGTACTGGAAGAGGCAGAGGTGGCAGGGGACGGATCTCAGGCCCAGTCTTCGCATCTCTGAGAGACGAGCTTGTCCGAGAGGGATTAGCTATGTTTACTAGTCGGAGAAGAAGCTCATCTGGCCAAGGCTCTTGTTGCACACCAGACTGCACTTCCACGTCTCTCAGTGATCCATGAAGCGGCACCCGGAGTCGGGCCCAGCGTGTTATTTTCTTGAACCTTTTCTTCTCTATCCTTCGTTGTCTTGTCTCTGTTGCATTCCTCGATGCCAGAAAACTGCGCGCAGAGTTTTTGTGCTGACAGAATCTCCGGAGTGGGCCACACCCCGAGAAAGACGATTGGAGGAGGTGTGAAGAACCGTTTGTATTTGCGCTTCCGCTGAGCGTATCCCTCTCTGTCCTGTGTTGGTCGTCGCTAGCCGTGTCTTCTCTTCCGCGCCTGCTACAGCCCCTCCGGCTAGTCAAGCCCCTTCCGTGGCTTTCGGCACTATGGGCACCGTACAAGGGTTCTGAAGAGGGACCCGACTCGGCGGGTGTACCGATGCTAAGCATCTCTTCGCTTCTGGCACTATTGTCTGTGGATACGCCCGGAGGCGGAGGCGCGACTGAGAGCATACCTGGAATCGCGTCGTCGGTATCCGGCCTTAACTGTTGGCTGGAGCTGGAAGGACTCCGGTCAAGAGCAAGGGCTGAACGCCGGTTGCAACCCATACTCGGAGTACCAGTGAGGCTGGAGCTAAACATGCCTCCTACGGGTGGCCGGGCACCAGGCGAGTCTATCAGGTCAGCGGAAGAGAAAGGGCTGGCGACAGGCGAAGGCTGGTAGGGTAGAGTGGACTCTCCAGATTGCCTCTGGACTTGATCTCCGACAACAAGGGTGACAGAAGCTAACGCCGAGGAAGTGTCGTCTGGCGAAGAAATAACAAAGCCTTCGCCCTCTTCGCTTCTTCCTTCTGCTGCCCCGCCGTTGTCCGTATCGAAATTATCAGCGCCCTGAGCGAAGGGCTCTCCTTCCTCACTCCCCTGTGCAGACGAGCCGTCTCTTCGGCGGTGCCACTCAGACACCACACGGCGTGACCCCCCTGTAGAGAAACTGCTGCCTTCGTCGCGTCGGTGTGGGCATGTCCCACCTGGCTGAAGCCCAAACTCTCTCCGTGCGATCCGTGTGACCAGAGCACTAGCACTCCTTGCCGTCTCGTTGATGACTTCTTCCTCCGCGGCCAGCGCAGCTTTCACTTGAAGTTCGCGAGGGATTAACTGTCTGATGAGCACTCTCCACCCGCCATAGACGTCCTCTGGTACGCTTGTATCCTGCTGCGTCCGTGAATACAAGTCGTGCGCGCTTGGCCGACTGTCGTTCCCTTCTTTTGACTTTTTAGGCCCACTCCACCAGAAACGTGGAGGCCCCACGTACACTAGTTGGTCGATTCCGGAGATAACCGTGCCCGCGTGTCGCCTTGACAGTTTCGGTGCTGGTGCTCCATGGCCTTCACCGCTACGGCTCGGCCTTTCCCCAACCATCCCTGTCCTCGGACCATTTGTTTGATCTCTTGAATGTGAGCGGGAGTCGTGTGCATCGGCTACATGTGACGGCTCTGCCACGTGGTGAGGTAACCGTCCCTCTCTCTGTCCAACGCTAGGCGGGTGACCAGTATATTCCCCGCCTTCTCGACTTGGCAGTCCCTCACTGGTGTGCCTCTGTCTCGGGTAGCTGCCCCGGTCATTCGCCGATACCATATCCCTTGTCAGAAGAGAGTCTCCACTTTCTGTACCCATTCTACTATCCTCCACCCCGCCTAAAGAAGTGCCTAGCGTCTGCTCGGATCGCGAAACTGCGGAGGCTCCTGAGTTGTCGCCAGATAACCGAGGTGCACGGAAATTGTAGTTATTGGCGGTAGAAAAAGGAAGAAACGGGTAGGACTGCATTAGACCGAGAGGCTGTATAGCGTGACGCAGGGGTCGACGGTCAAACGCGCTGAGCAGGGGCTTGTCAGCGACTACCGGTGTGACGCCGTGGTGTGCTGGTGAGACACCATGTCGTCTCTCACCCTGTCCATCTCCCCGGTAATGTCCCTGCTCGGCGAGGTCGTTGGCAGCGCTTCGTTCCCGACTGTTACTGCCGGTCCTTGACAGCGCCCGTTCCACATGTCCGCTTCCACCAGGTCCGACTACGCTGCTCTTCGCAGTTGGCTGGTGTGAACAAGAATCTTCTTGTCCTCCCAGTGTCCCACCACGGGCGTTACTACACCCTGTCTTCACACGTTCTCCGGCCCTCCTCTCGTTTGTCTGCGATGCCCCTTCTGGCACTCTATTCTCCCTTTTAATACTTGTAGCACCACCTCCACGACGACCCAGAGCAGCGCTTTCACTGCGCTTCTGCGGAATGGCTGACGTCCTGGTCCGCGTCTTGGCATCACTTGATTTCGCAATTTGTTGAGTTACTCGGGCTGCTCTCCGCCTCGGCGCGAGTGCATCCAAGAACGCATCGGCCGGCAGCGCATTCGCAGCTAGCCAGTCCGCGTGTGAGGAGTACGGGCACTTTGCAACCCGAATCAGCAGAGCAGAGCAGTCCGCAATTAGCGCTGCTGGGCTGTTGGCCAGGGACAGTGTCCGTGGGGACGGGCAAGGCTGGCGAACTCGCGTCACTTGAAGCACAGTTGCACAAGGGCCTAAAAAAAAAAAAAACAGCTCCGCCTCAGAGACATGTCGGGAGACAAGGCTCTCCCATCCGACCTTATCAGAGCAACGTGGAATTCCCAGTTGTACACACGATTTGAATGAAGACAAGAACAGGCACGTTCCCATTAAGACTCCTCCGCTCACAGACGTGAGAAAAGAAAACAGGAAGACTGGCTGAGCCGGCGTGTGCGATGCCTGCAACACCGTGCCGGAAGTACGGCCGCAAAAGCACGGCAGTCCCAGGGACGGCCTACATGATCTTTGCCTTGGTGCAGAGGACCGCGCTAGTACGACAGCAGGTGGTAGGAAGTCGTGGAGGTGGACGCGTCCGAGCCAAAAGGTTGTCTCTTACGTCTACGCGACGCGATTTCTCCACTACTGCCACCTTCCGTTCATTGATTGCGGAACGAAGTAAGATGACACTACATAGACACGACTAACACATGGCTACGCATATACTCATACTCTGAGCTCTCACTGCTGCAACTCCTACTTTCTAGCACTCTTCATCGCTGTTGTGCCTCCATAAGCTTCCCTAGACTTGTATGTTCCCCAGTAGGGAAAGCTACTGTTGATCAAACTTACCGAGCCGAACAGCAGGGCATAGCGCAACACCCCGGCCGACGCCTAAGAGAGCTTTCAGTCCCCCCACTTGCCAAGACAGAGTTTGCTTCTTTTGCTTGCGGCCTGTTTCTTTGTCGTCGTCTGGATGAATGGTAAACGTGCACTTCAATTCATCATGAAGCCCCGGCTGCTGCAGTATGCGCACGCTTTTCACGAGGCTGACAATCCGTGCGCCGATGACGGCACATCGACTTGCGTCTTCAGCTTTGCTCCGACCCCGCTTCAGAAACGCCTCGGCCTGACATCACAATATCATGGATAAAGGCGTCCTAACCCGTGTATTGCAGCGTTGTACGCCGTCTGTTCATTTTGAGGATTTCACCGCGTGACTAGGTGAGAAGGAACAATTTTCCCCTGCTTACTAGCATGCCAGTGTTGCTGCCATACGGCTTGCGTAGAGGGATGGGAATAAAAGAAACACCGGGGAGCCGCCTAAGCTTGTGAACTTGCGTGTACCGAGCACGCTGCAATGCAGCCACAGCACTGCCTAATGCTGATACTTCAGAGAAAGCGCGAATGCACGTCGGCTTCCCCAGAACTGTACTCGTCAGTTTGATCGTATGCGTGCCCACAGATCTAGAGCTGACCGCGCACTACCGCAAAAACACGCACAAGTCGGTGCCGCGTCCTCTCTCCCAGCCGTGGCCGACTGCACACACATGCTCAACCGCCTGGAGAACTGGAAAACGGCAACATAGTCACAGCCACACCGCCTGGTTTGCTCTCGACAGAGTCCCTGTTGCTCTCGCCTTTTCAGCACACATAAAATTCTTCAGACGCAGTGCACCTATCCCGACACTCCGCCTGCCCCGTCTTTACCTCAAGCACAGCAGCTTTGAGATCGGCAAGCGCAGCGTGCAGTTTGCGCAACCGGACCACGTCCGGAGAGAAGTGCAACTCCATGGCCACTTTTGCCGTCCTCAGTCGGGGCGCTCGGTCCGCCGGCTCTGAAAGTCCCAGGAAACCGTCTTCGACCCTCCTTCTGAACTCCTCTTGTCCCTTCATTTCTTGCTCTTCCACATCCCCCTTCGCTTTCTCTGCGTACTGCTCTTGTTTGTTGCTTGTCTCTTCTCCTCCTCGCTGTCCGTCCTCCTCAAGCAAGCTGGGTATGCCTGAAGCCGGCCACTCAGTGGCGTAGCTGATGAACTCCCTTTTTCCTCGAAAAGACGTGACAGTTTCTCGAGGCGTACATCGGACGTCCTCGCCACGAACTCCTTGTGATCGGAGGTAGCCGGGTACTTGACGGCTGTGATTCCCCCCTGAGGCCTCTCCTGGAGCCTCCTGAGTTTCTTGTCCTCTTGACGACTCAGGGTTACCCGCGTCAGTCTTGCCGTCACTGCTCATGGCGCCAGCTCCTTGGTGGGCCCGTGGATGCATCGACCCATTACACGCAGCAAACGTGGGCGCTTGCCCGGGCGCCTTACGCGTGCCTTGGCCCCTTCCTGGTCCTCCTTCCGTTGCGCCCTGTGACCTAACGAACCGTAAAGACTCCACCAGCTGCTCTGTGCTGACTTTCACGGATTTTTCAGGAGCCGACAGCACGCAGAACCGCGCAGGTGTGGGCTCTTCACTTCGTGTGTCTTTTGCCTCCATAGAGCTGCACACAGCTTCAGCGCGATCAAGCATCCTTTTCAAAATTGTAGGACCCGACTGGCAAGGATCCAGGCATGCTGCTCCTTCCGGAACCAAAGGCCGAGATGGCGAGCCTATGAGAACGTGGCCTTCCGCACCCGGAGAAGCAGATCGACGAGCAAACAGATCTGGTACTAGTCCAGCCGTAGCGGTCTGAAAGCTGGATTCAGCGCTTGTGCCTGTGTACCTCCCAGAGTCAGTTCCATCCCCTGGCGAATGTCTTCTATCGGGAGCGTCGGTCTGCCGCAGCTGAAACTGATAAGAAGTGGACACATCTCCCTGAGGCCCGGCGGAACAGCTTCGATGTCGCACAGATCCATTTCCGTGTTCCGTTCCGTTCTCTTCGGCTCGTTTCTCGCTTTCCTTCCTCTCTTCCCGCTCTGGCCCATCCACGGGCATCTCGAACACCGGTTTCTCACTTGGGAGATTCTGTTCGTTACGAGAGTGTGCCGGAGGCGTCCTCAGGTGCTCCAGGAAGTCCCCGAGAGGCAGCAGGTCTCCAGCCACAACGACATCCTGAATGATCTGTTTCTGTTTGGGCTTCACACACCAAACACCGCGAACTTCATCGATGTGCTCAGACTTGATCTGCTGATGGCGCCCATGTACTCGCGACATGATGTCATTGAATGCTGCCTGTTGTCTTTCTTCCGAGTATACCGGGTGTACTGATATCCCTGGGACGCAAGCAGGGACTGCGGAACCCGGAGAAGAAAAGAGGAGAGGAGAGGGTAAGACGTGATAACTGGGCGCCATATAGCTAAGTTCCGGGTATGCGCTTTGCAGCCTTCGAGCTAAGGCAAAAGATCTCTGAAAGATGGGCGGATTAGGGAGAAGCGCCATGTTGAGGGCTTCCGAAGGACCTAATGTGAGCCGCGACGCGTCCCTGGGCGCTGAACAAAGGGAGGGTAGGGACTCAGATGAGACGTTCCGTGTACACGGATTTGCAGCTCGCTCATCGGGAGCAAATGAGACGGGACAGGTCGGCGCAGCGGCACAAAGATCGGGAGGCGAGGAAGATGAAGAGGGGTCCGGGCGACTTTCGGAAAACGCAAGGGTGGAAGAAGAAGAAGAATCTACTGTGGCCCCAGGCTCTGCCGCGATGTCTCCGTCCGGTCCAAGAATACCCCGAGCGCCGTTCAGGACCTGAGTCGTGCACGACAGCCAGAAGAATCTCTGGCTCGGACTGGGAATTTCAATCGTGTCACAGAAAGGACCACAAGACTTTTCAGCGAACGCGTACTCGCGCGCAGGGCTACCACGTGTCCCACCCAGCAGTGACTTGTAAGCAGCAGAACAAGACGCGACATCGGACCCGCGAGGACTTGCGGTTCTTTTTCTTTCCTTCCTAGTTATCCCCTCGTTCTTGCCCGGCTGGTGTGATTTAGTTCCTTCGTACACCCTTGCGTCCTCCAGGATGTCCGCAGTATTCCCCCCCCGTTTGTGTCCCGCTTTCCACGCCTGCCCCTCTCCAGTGCCTTCCACTAACTTCTGGAGTATTGCTCCTACAGCCGCTTCCTCTTCTGACCGCCGGTGCAATACAGGAACCCATCCCAGCTCCGGACCTGCATGCCAACCAGCGGCGTTATGATCCTGCTCCCGTTCTGCGTCACTACAGTCCTGCCTGGTTTGCACTGGGAGTGCAGGAGTGCCCCCCTCGTCCGGAGCTAACAGAGCCTGCTTGAATTCATTCTGCCGCCACCCGACCATCAGTTCAACACGCCACACCCCTGGCTTCAAGAACTCGTCGCGTGGAATCAGGGCTCCCGTGATCAGGTGCACGTAGTCGCTGGCTCCCGTGGCACGGTCTCCTTCAGTGGTCGACTCCACCCTGTTGTACCCCGATGCCTCCGAAACAGATTTACTTTTCCCTTCTTCCAGTACAGGAGTACTGCTAGAGAAGAAGTCAGAGATTCCAGTCTTCACTGCATCCCTTGCTGCCGCCCCTCCCCTCAATTCCTTTGCAACGCTGCCCTCGCTGTCCTGCCCTGAGCTGCGTTGCGTAAGTTGGCCTGAGGTACGGGAAACTAGAAAGCCACGACCCGTCCCTCCAACGGAAAAGGGAAGTCCTCCTGCCATAGTCCGTCCTTGGGTTCCTCCCCCCTGTGCAATGTGCACGCCTCCAGACGAGGAAGAAGACAACGACGGGCGTAAGCCGCCCCCGGCAGAGGGGATACGAGGGGCGTGGCCGATGCTCGAACCTGAGGGGGCCACCGGGAGACCGCTTCTTGGGGCCACTCCCGAACTATCTCCTACACCAGCGACACTGCTCGTAATTGAAGTTACGGAAGTTTGGACTGAGGATGCAGCGCTTGAGCTCATGTTTGTCGATGCAGAGCCCGGCGCACAATAGCTCGACCGACGACCTGCTGTGGTCACAGGTGCGGGACCGAGCAGACCGCCGCTCGGACCACTGTAACTGCCACTTCGGACAAGCGCGCCAGAAGAGCCTCCACGGTACAGCAAAGTACGCGTATTGAAGCTTCTCGCCGGTAAGGGTGGGAAGGTGCGGTCGTCCGCGGGGTGGCGCGCAGGAGCCGAACTCGGAGGCGCATTCACAGGCCGAGATACAACGCGAAACTCCGTAGCAGAAAAGTTTCCATCCGTGATGTTGTGGTCAGAGAGAGAACCAGGCTTCGGCGTATCCAGCAGAACGCTACTACTCGTCAGTGCAGGACCGGCAGGAGGATCAGCGGGGGCCTCCGACAGAACTGTGCTAGCCACGTTGTCGGCAGGTGACGTAGAACCTTCTGGACGCACACTCCGGGACGACGAGCGCATGCCAGTGCCACCGAGAACACTATCCCGCTGCTCTCCTTCGCTGCGAGCTAATCGATGAAGTAGAGGCTCACCGCTTGCTTTCGTAGACGTCTGTGCTCCAGTAGGTAGGCGCCACAGAAAGGATCCAGGCAGGCCAAAGGCCCAACGAGCACGCTTCGTGATGTGCTCTTGCTCTCCACCTTGTACATCGCTGCATTTCTTGACATTGCCGCTCTCTTCTTCCCCTTCAATTTCAACGGAATCGAGTGCTAATGCTGCAGCTGCTTCAGCCAACGCCAGAGCGGTGCGCAGCGGGCCCTGGCGCTTCAAA
>NW_027153899.1:0-180 GCF_002600585.1 Cystoisospora suis
ATATACATGTAGAGATGTTATATCCCTACATATCTGTCTATCTGGAAATGCCGAAGTCGTAGATCTCTACATGAAGGAGTAGCGAGGTGTTTTCTAGCTCTACCTTCACGTAGAGAAGAACGAGAGAGGAACCGAGAGAACTCATAGGTGGGGGTACACACCTTTCTTTCTTTCTTTCTT
>NW_027153899.1:452-14235 GCF_002600585.1 Cystoisospora suis
TCTTTCTCTCTTTCTCTCTTTCCGAAGATTTGTATTTTCCGCACAACCTTTAGGACTTCCTTTACATGTTCTCTGAGGAAAGAAGAGAAAAAGAAGACATGAAAGGAAAAGACGATGAAGTAGGCAGGCGACTCTACACGCCGACAGAAGAAAGAGGGGAGGGAGAAGATAGAACACGGGAACAGAAAGAAAGAAAGAAGGAAAGTCTACCAAGTGTTACCTCTTATGACTCAGAAGAGAGAAAAACAAGAAGCGCTTGAAGGAGAGACTGACAAGAATCTTAACAGGACGCAAAGAAAAGAAGCTCTTTCTCTTCTTTCCTCCTACACCTCATTCATCTTCAATCTCTGTATCTCTCTCTATATATATTGCTATGGATTTATACACACGTGTATTTGTCTGCAAGAGTGGGAAGAGAGGATAGGAAAAGAAGAAAAGAATCCATGAGGAATGAGCCAATGAAAGACTTCTGTATGTATCCTCTTGAAACGCTTCTCAATTCTTCACTCTTCATCTGTACATACACCTCAACAACAATCAACAGCTTCATTGATGCTCTTGCCCTGTACGTCTTCTTATTCCTTGACACGAGATGGACTTTGTTCACTATCTCTAACGACTGTCTGTATTCGGTAAAGTCACAATCTGCATGCATGCATGCATGCCGTTGTAAAGGAACACTTTTGTCTCTTGTTTTTTTCGGGTGTATATACAGCTATAGGGTTCAATGTGGAGACTGTACGTCACCGAAACATCGAATTTCAAGTCTGGGATTTAGGAGGTCAAACATCCATCAGGTAAATAAGACCTTTCTTCTTCTTCTTCCTCTTTTCTTTCAGGAGATTCTTCATCTCCCTAAGGAAATGAAAAGTGTTCTCTCAAGTCAGTGATACCTTGTTCTGAATAAAACTCACTATTCCATTCTGCGTCTTTCTCTCTTCTTCCGGTTTTCGTTGATATGCACTCCATACATATACGTATGTATCTATATAGGTATATATATGAAGATATGTACGTGTGATAGAGGCTAGGTAAAGAGTATATGGGGCATGCGTATACCGCCTATGCTGTCTGTCGACATGTGTCTATCTAGGTATCTTGTCGTTCTTCTCCTACGTTCACGCGTATAGATGCATGTAGTGTAAGCACGTGTGTATATACAGACATATGCATATTACGTCTCATATCTACATATGTATACATACATATGTATATATATATGTATATGTGTAATATGTGTATATACATAGATATGTATCTATAGATGTATGTATAGACATATATCTCTCTTCCGTAGGAGTGACGAGCTGTTTGAGGGTCGAAAGGTACGGCGGACTAGGATATAGATGAAAAGGAATCTTTGTTTGATTGTATCTTCGTGGCGTAGATCTTTTTCAAGTTTCCCTTCCTTTCTTGCTCCTGGTGAGTTTCTATTCTTATACACCTGCTGTACGTACACCCGACATACACAGAGGTTCTTACGGCAGATTGTCTACCGCAGTCTCTTCAAAGCAATGCACTGTCCCTCGATCTACGAGGCAGATTTCTCTTATTGATTCTTCTTATATATTCATGCGCCTTCATCTATCCTAGAGCTCTTGAGAGAACAACATCTCGTGAAGAAGGAGAAAAGAGGTTGAGAGGAACTGTCAACAGATTTCTACGTGTGATCGATCAAAGCATATGTCTATCTCCTCTCTTTCTTCTTTCCTTCCTGTCTCTCCCCCTCTTTTTCTTTCTCGTGTCTTTTTTCCTTTCTTTCTCGCTCTTCTCCTTATCTATCTATCTATCTATCTTTAATCTATCTATCTTTAATCTATCTATCTATCTATCTATCTATCTTTAATCTATCTATCTATCTTTAATCTATCTATCTATCTTTAATCTATCTATCCCTAATCTATCTATCTATCTATCCCTAATCTATCTATCTATCTATCCCTAATCTATCTATCTATCTTTAATCTATCTATCTATCTATCTTTAATCTATCTATCTATCTGCTGTGTTTCTTTGTGTGTATGATAGGCCGTATTGGAGATGTTACTTTCCTAATACGAATGCGATCGTTTACGTAGTGGATAGTTCAGATCCTGACCGCTTAAATGACGCCAGACAGGAACTTCTTCTTGTCCTTCAGGTAAATAAACCCTAACCCTAAAGATAGAAAGACATAACAAACAAATACACCACAAAAAGCCACCTCAATCCATCCGAAATCTCCCTCTTTCTCTTCTCCTTTTCCTCGTCGTCCTCGTTTTCTTCCTCTTTCTTTCTTTCTTTTTATGGATTTCTGATATGCTTCACGTGTCTATCTCTATGTCTCCCCTATCTCTATCTCTCTCTGTTCATTTCTTAGTTCCGCATCGACACACAGTCACCGCGTGGAAGTATAGCCTTCTCCGTAGATTTCCCTAGAGATAGATACATAGGCAGATAGGCTAAGGACAGCTTGATAGACTACAGACAGATAGATAGAGAGATTCGTAAACTCTGGAGAGAGAGGTAGATAGACTTCGATAGATTGGAGATAGAGAGATAGATAGGTAGATGAGACAGAGTTAGATAAGTACGTAGATAGATAGATGAACTCAGGTAGTACAGATGGAGCTGGTGGACCCGAGGAGAATAGGAGAAGAATAAGGACTTGCGACATCTCATTCCTCTCTCTAGCCTATCTATCCATCTTCAATCTATCTATCTATTCTTAATCTATCTATCTTCAATCTATCTTTAATCTATCTATCTTCAATCTATCTTTAATCTACCTGTCTATTCTTTTTGTGTGTTTCATTAGGAGGAAGACTTGAAGGGCGTAGCTCTTGCTGTCTTGGCGAATAAACGAGACGTGCCTCATTCGCTTACAGAAGGAGAAGTACGGACATCTTTCTCTTTGTCTTCGCATCTTTTTCTTTACGTTCTTCGTTCTCTTCATCTTCCTCCTTCTTTTCATCTTTACCGCTATCTTCATCTTCATCCCTCGTGGAAGATCTCCTTCGGTATTTTAAACGACGTGTCAAGATGAAGAGGTGACTTCATGTATATATAGATAGAGATGTAGATATATAGATATAACTATATGCAGATGTATGTTTGTTTTCTTTCTCTCTCTCTCTCTCATGTATATGAAGCATTTTAAGGCGAGATGGTAAAGAAGATCTCAAGACAGTTTTCATAGCTTTCTCTTTCTCTTTCTTCATCTTCATCCTCTTCATCTTCGTCTTCTGTTCCTTCTTTTTCTTTTCCTTCTTTTTCTTCTTTTCCTTCTTCTTCTCTTTGTAGGTTTCTTCAGCTTTGGGTCTTCCTGCATTGCGCGATCGTCCCTGGTCGATTTGGCGAACCTCCGCCTTGAAGGGGGAAGGACTCCAAGAAGCCATGGACTGGTAATTACACAAATCATACACAAAGAGGAAGAAAGAATTGAAAGGAGAAAGGGAAAGAACTTAAGACGACGAAAGAGAGACAGAAGAAACAGAAAGGAGAAACATAAAGAAGAAACGAGACGGAGAAACTGAAGAAGACGAAGAAAGATAAACAAAGAAGAAGAAATGGAAAGGACAAACAGGAAGAAGGAAGAAGAATCAGAAAGAAGAAAGATGGACAAAGAAGAAGAGGAACAAACGAGAGGGAGAAAAGAAGAAGAGGTAGATGACAGGAGGAGAGAAGAGAAAGAGAAGAAGGAGAAAGAGATGGGGGGTAGTTGCATGTCGATTCTTGTTATGCTATCTTCCGTAGAAATCGATTGTCTAGTTTTGACTTTATTCTTTCTTTCTCTGTTTCTCTCTCCTTCTCTCTTTAACTTTTTTGTGCCATCTCTCTCTCTCTTCTCCTCTTTATAGAATCCATGCCTACCCCGGTGCTTTCTACAAGCCTTGTCGTTATTTGCATTGAAGTTCTACCCATTGTCTTCCTCCCACTCTCCCTATACATATATATATTTTAAAGTCATATATATATCTGTAGATAAGTGTATCGGTATCTTTATTCATAGGTACATCTATGAATACATTCAGATCTAGATCTAGAGAGATGGTAGATCAAAGATAGGTTGAAGAGATATACCTCCTCTATATTCGGTCACCCCCATCCGTCGAGATACATCCGCATATACTACATGCTTTCATACGATCTCGAATCTTAAACATATAGAGATACGTGTACATATAGATAGGGAGATATAGATGTAGAGGAGGGATGGTGTATGTATCTCGTCTTTTTGTTTTCCTTAGTCTTTCCGTTGTGAAGGGAGATGTCTGAATTCCGTACTTGAGTCTTCTTTAAGTCCTCCGAGGTAAGCAAACTCTTATAGATAAGATCTACCTATACACATGCATATACACCGAGTGTACATCCATATATATATATATATATATGCCGGATGTATCACCGTATGTAGCTCTACCCAGTCAGTCAGTCAGTCAATCTATATATATATATATCTATATATCATTCGGATGTGACTAAGTTTTCTTTTTCTTCTTTCTTTTTTCTTTTTTTTCTTTTGCTTCATATAGGCTGGCGGATGTCCTGGAAGAGAGCTAACGACCAAACACTACCTCTCTCTCTCTCTTCTTCCTTTTCTTTTATCTGTCCCTCTCTACCCCCCACGATACTCTTTTTCCTTTCTTCCTTTCGTTTTCTTTCTCTTTCTGATCTTCCCGGGTGCTGCTGTTGGAGCAGTAGTAGAAGTAGAAGTCGCCGTCGTCCTCTTTCGCCTCGTCTCTCATTCGCCCCTTGTTTCTTCTTCCTTCGTTCACTCTTCATCTGATATGAGGAAAAGTACCAAGAAGACCTTCTCATCTCTTTCTTTTGCATGCGTTTCACCTTCTTCTTCTTTTGCTTTTTCAATGCCTGGAGAAAGGAATGAATGAATGAGGGAAGAAGAAAAGGAGGCTGCTATTCTCGTTATCTGGGGTGTTGTATCAACTGAGAAAGAGAAACAAATCGCAACATCCCTTCCTAGGAGAAAGAGAGAAAGAAAGACATTCTTTCCTGTCTAAGAAGAAGAAGATGACGGATGAAGATTTGTAGACTTGTTTCGAAAGAAACATTTTCTCTGCAGAGAGAGAGAAACAGAGAGAGAGAGACAGGCACTTTCTCTCTCTCTCTGTCTATTTACGTCCTCTCGATGTCTATATGCAATTTCCATCTGGATCTACACATTCATCTTGATCTATCTTCAATGGATCTTTGATCTCTCTACCTATCTATCTATCTATCTATCTTTCTAATTCTGTAAGCAACTATCTCTCTATGTATGTCCACTTACTATGAATAGAGTCTCTCATTTCAACACACTCGAGTCATGTGATGGAATGCATTTGAAGGCAAGAAACATGTAAAATTGCGCTTGGTTTTCTTTCTTCTTCTTCTTCTTCTCCTTCTTCTTCTTCTCCTTCTCCTTCTTCTTCTTCTCCTTCTTCTTCTTCTCCTTCTTCTTCTTCTTCTTCTTCTAGGAGTGGTAGTAGGACTACAGGATCAAGTGGAAGAGGGGAGAGACCAATAGAGAGACAGACAGAGAGACAGAGAGAGTCTGGATGTCTGAAGACTTATCTTGGTCGTAAATAGCCAGGAAGAAATGAAGCTAATCAAACAGAGACTTCTATATACCAATAGAGAGACTGCTGTGATGCATATAGAGATGTAGACATAGAAAGACAGCGACCAAAGAAGACAGATAAATAGAGAGATGAAAGATAGATTACAAGGAGATGACAGATAGATAGACTAAGGGTAGATAGTGAGACGTAAACATGGATAGAATCGAATATAGAGATAGAGAGAGGTAGATAGATGGGAGATAGATAGATGGGAGATAGATAGATGGATAGATAGATCGATGAAAGATAGATACATAGATTAAATGTAGACAAACAGATAGCTGGAAGCATGAAAAAGGGGAGAAGCTGCGACCTTCTCGAATGCCAAAACTACTTGGAGGGAAGCATGAAGACAAGCAAAGAGATAGAGTGTATGTACACCCGACAGTGTTAAAGACAAGAAAAAAAGACTTAACAAGATTCTACAATACAAGAGAAAGAGAGAGGTAGTGCATACTTAAGCACGGGAAGAAGATAGGGAGCGAGGCATCGATCATTTCTGGGAATTGTCTACTTCTCATGTCTCCTCTCAGACATCCGCTTAACGGATGAGAACCTGATACTACAGAGGGATTTCAACTTTTCTCCAAAGCTAGCCTTCTTTCTTGCTGGTTTGCTCTATTGCTTTCTTACTTTCTGGTTCTTTCCTCTTCTTTGGTTCGTCATTTCTTCGATGTCTCCTTCTTTCTCCTTCTGCTTGCTATGACAAGGGAAGTAGCCGCAGAGAAAGGGGTAGATAGATAGATAGATAGACTAAAGCTAGATAGATAGGTAGATTGAAGATAGACAGGTCGATGAAAGATAGATCCATAGCTTAGAAGTAGATAGATAGATAGAGATCAACAGATGTGGTTTCTGCCATCTTTTCCACCCCCCTAGTAGTGTGTCGTTAACTTGCTCGAGGAGGAATGAATGCTGGACTAGTACTATTACTACTATTGCCCCCACTCCTACTAGATGTACTAGTACTAGTATTACTACTATTACTATTACTTCTATTACTCGTACTCGTCGTTGATAGATTGAGTGAGATGAGGCTTTTGACGTCGAAAATGAAGGAAGGAGTGATCGACGGGGGTGGGTGAGAATCGTAGGAAAACTAAGGGGGAAACTTCTCTGTGTTTCTTGTCTCAGCATGTAGATCTATGAACCCCCAAGTCAGTAGAGAATTAGACGACTACCTCTCTTCATACCCCGAGTCGTCTTCTCCATGCAACTCTCTCTCCCTCTCTCTTGTACCTATAGATAGCTTCTTTTCGCGTTACAGTCTTCCTTCCTTTCTCTGGTTTTCCTTTGTTCTCTCTCTCTTCCACTGAAAAGTCAAGGAGAGGATTGAATTCTCTTTACTTCTGTTTGTTTAGCAACTGAAGCTCTCGGTATCTCTCACGAAGAAAGAGGCACCTGTGTGCCATGCGCCGTATCTATCTACGTAGAGCGGGGTTTCTAGTTGTCACGATGTCTCTCTTGAATCATCGACAGACACTCTACAGCTTGTCTCCTCTACTTATGAAAGACTTCTCCGATCAAGCACAGCGGCTTCGAGGGAAGAAAGTAAAAGAACCGTTGAAGCAAAGCTTGACTTGACGAGGTGATGAATGGACAGAGAACTTGAAAACATAGAGAGAAGGAGATAGCTAGCTAGATAGATTAAACATAGATAGAGATAGATTAAAGATAGAGATAAGAGAGAGAGAGGTTATTGTCGTTGTTGCTGTTGCGAGATCCCTAAATGTTGATGAGTGAGGGGTGGGATTACTGCAGGGGTTCTAAGGGAATTCAATTCTAGTAGAGCGGAGAGGGAGCTTCTAACTAACTACACTGCAAGGTACACAAAGCAATCGGATCAGTGAGTCTCCGTCATGTGCAATCGTCTTTGAAAGGAAAAAAGAAAGACAGAAAAGAATCGTTTATTCTCTCTCTATCTCTAGCCAAGGAGAACAGACTTGCAAGAAGACAATCCGAGCTTCTAGGATGGATGGAATGCTCTCACTGACAAATCGAGAAGCAAAGAAAAGAGAAGAAAAGGAACGAAAACAGGAGTAGAGACAGCTGGAGAAAAAGAGGGAGTGAAATGAACAAAGAAAGAAAGAAAGATGTATGATTCCTATTGACTATCATCATTGAAAAGGCTGTGGCTGTGTATGTACACCTGAAGAAGAAGAAGAAGACCAATGAGGAGATGGGTCATTCCATGTCAAACAATCGAAGAGACATCTATCGTTCTGATTCTCTTCTTTTCTCCTCTCTTCTTCTTCTTCTTCCTCTTCTTCATCGTCAGGTAGAGAGCTTTTGACGCGTCTCTTCTCTAACGATAGACAAGATGCTGTAGAGCTTGTCTCTTCGCTATGCTTTTCTTCTTCTGTATGGTGGTCCATCTTCATATGATTCGATGAGGCGAACGAAACTAAAGAACAAGGAGGAGGCGCCTCTTCCTTCTCTCCGCTTGTTAACGTCCCTGCTACCTTCGTATCGTTCTTCTTCCTCTTCTTCTGCAAACTCTTCTTCTCTTCTTCTTCTTCTGAACAAGAATAGATACTATCATCTTCTTCTCTTTTCTTCTTCTCCTCCTCCTTATCTCCATCATCTTTCTTGCGTCTGTCTTCCCTTCCTTCCATTCGTTCTTTCTTTGTCTCACCTCTATTCTCCCTCACCCCTTGGCTTTCTATTCTCTTGTTCTTCTTCTTCCATGTGTCCTCTCCCTCTTCTTCTTCTTCCTCTTCTCTCCCCCCCTGGTCCTTCTTTCTTCTCTTCTTTAGATTTGAAGTCATCTCTTCTACTCCTATCTCTCTCTTCTTATTGTTGAGTCTCTCTTCTTCTTCTTCTTCTTTGCTCTCGTTCTTCTCTCCTATAGCGTTACACTGGATTGAAAGAGACGAAGAAGGAGAAATCTTCGATGTCTCATATCTATCACGACTCTCTTCTTCTTCTTCTTTCTGTTGACAAGAGACACGGAAAGAAAGAGACCTTGAGAAAGAAGAAGACGCCTCCGCCGCACATTCTTCGTCGTTTCCATCCACATCTGCTTCTTGTTCTTCTTCTTCTCTTTCCTTTTCTTTCTCTGCTCTTCTTTCTTCTCGCGTTGTAAATCCGAGTCTCCCGAGTTTCTCTATGCGAGCGAAGGTTCGGGCCCTATCCCACTCTCCGTCGACTTCCGCTAATGTCCGTTGTCGTCTGTATGTACACCCGGATTGGGGGTCTCTCACAGTCTCTGTCTGATTTGAGAGGATCCAAAACTTCACTAGGTCTAGCTTTAGAGGATACATCGAGCTCTCCATGAAACACGCTGGTCTGGAGAGAAGAAACACAGAAAGATCGAAAGAAAAGAAAGAAAGTGAAGACGAAAGAAAACAAGAAGAAAGAGAAAGAAGGAAATAAAAAGAGATAGAGAGACAGAGGTCGTCCAGAAGAAGAAGAAAAGAGGAGACAAAAGGATAGAGAAGAGTGAAGAGATTTCTTCTCAAAACTTCTTGTGTGACTGACGGGATGAGAGACTGCTGTGAATGTCTCCCCCCTGTGTGTCGTTCTGGGCTTAAGGAGAAATCTATAGTGAGAAAGAAAAAGACAAATTTCCACCCAAACTATAGCAATATGGACATATAGAGAGATCAGTCTAAATAGGACATACACACGTACAACAAGATACATGCAAACAGTACTGGCATACTTCATACATACATATAGATACATATACATATACATTTCCACAACCTATTCATACATATATGCTTATACATACACCCTACACGACACGCCCGCTCTCTCGATAACTCTACACGTATGCGTACACATAACTATCTATCTTTAATTTATCTATCTATCTATCTTTAATCTATCCATCCATCCTAAATCTATCTATCTATCTATAATCTATCTTTGATCTATCTCTTTAGATGTGAACGTGACGTGGGACGCACTGCATGGTGGGTCGATCACCGAGAAAGGCCAGGAAGAAGAAGAAGAAAGAGGAACAACTCCACGATCCCAAGTCCTCTTTCTCTCTTTCTCTTGTTCTTCCCCCTCTCCTTTTTCTTCTTCTTCTTGCGATGCTTCTTACCTGAAGATGGCTCGTTCGGCAGGAGATAGGTACTTGAAGGACGGGCCGAGATTTAGCCTAGCAGATGCTCCATTATAGACCGAGACAGCGGGGTGGAATTCTATCGAGTTGAGACGCGAGAAACAACGAGGAAAGAGAACTCCATTCACAGAGAAAGAAACGAAAGAGCCTTCGTATTTCACCGGGATAGGAAGGGTCGCGTCATTTGTCACATCGCATAGAAGACCTGAGAGAGACGAGACAAGAAGAACACATACAACAGGAGCATACAGAGACAGAGAGAGGAGGGGAAGGATGAAGGAAAGGTCATAGAGAGAAAGAGGAGAGAAGAGAAAGGCGAGAACATAGACAGAAGAGGAGGAAAGAGAATGAAGAAAGAAGAGACAGATGGATGAGAAAGGAAAGATGAAGTGAAGGTGGAGATAAAAGGATCAACAGGGAGAGCAAGACAAAGGAAAGATAAGATAGAAAGAGAGAAAGGAAGAGAAAGAGAAGGAGAGAAAGACACGGTGGCCTCTCTCGCGTATATGTTTTGCTTCTCTGACCTTGATCGATAAGAAACGTGTAGAGAAGCACGAGACACACCGTCTTCGCTCCTCTTTCTTTCTTTTGGAGATGTGCAGAATTCAGATAAGCAGACACCTTAGCTAAGCAACTTAGATGAATGAATGAAGAGAGAAGAAGAAGAGGAAAAGAAAGGAAAGAAAAGAGGAGAAAAGAAAACAGACATGCTTTATCACTATGAAACAAGAGTAAAGGAACATGAAGGAGAATGGGGTGAAGAAGAGGAGGACTGTCACGAGATATATGTGTGAGAGACTAGGCTAGCACACTTGTCTATCTCCTTTCTCCTTTTTTCTTCTTTTCTTTTTCGTCTTTTTCTTCTCCTTCTCTTCACTCCAAGAATACCTAGAGATACCCCTCATCAATCCCTATACATGCTGCTGTATATCTCTATCTATATCGATATCTACACACGTCTGTGTATGTATCTTGTCAATCGATCTAGATGTCTACCTGAACGTATAGAAATCTCTATCTATCTATCTATAAATCTCTATGTACACACGCAAGAAGAGGCTTCCGTGTATCAGAATAGATATGGAGATCTGAAGAGCTCTTTTTCATAGGAGGTGTCCTCTCAACAAGACAGGAGAGAAGGCGAAAGAAACAACAAGAGGCAGAAAGAAAGAGAGACAGAGGAGACAAAGAATAGAGAGAGAGGAAAGGGAAAGAAAGAAAGATCGAAGAGAGAAAGAGCGTCGTCTCAGCTAATGTCTCTTACCTTGTTGAAGGAACGTCCATAGCTGGGCTAAGCCTCTCGGGTCGTCTAATACAGCGTAAGGTTCGTCTCCAGGCAGATGAATATAACAGCCTACTACATCTCCTTCTTTTAATCCTTCGAAGGCTGGATACGAGATAATCTCTCCCTCTTCTTCTTCTCTTTCTCTTTTCTTCTTCTCTTCATCCTCTCTCTCTTTTTCATCTTCTCTATTCCGAGCAGTACCTTCAAGAAGCGACGAGACATGTCGAGGTCCTATCTCCGGGAGCTTGAAACCTCTTCGTAATCTTCTTCTCTTCCCTTTCGATACAACAAACAGAGGATATCTTCTTCCTCTCTTCAAGCAAGGAGAAGAAGAGAAGGAAATCTCTTCCTCTTCTTCTTCTTCTATAGCCCAAGGTAATGCCTCACCCTTACGATGATCTTTTCTCCACCCTTCTTCTTCGTCGTTTCTTTCTTCTCTTCGAAGAGAGACAGAAGAACGAAGAGAAGAAGAAGAGGGTTCTTCTATTCTCTTCGTCTCCTCCGTGTTTCTCCTGCGCATCTCCAACTCGCTACATCGAGGACACGAGAAGAGAAAGATATCTCCCTCGCCCATACGGCCCGCGTCCCTGTCTCTCTCTCGCCTTCTCTCTTTCCGCTGATTCTCTTCATTCACGCTACCAGCTTTATCAGAAATCTCGCCTCTCTCTCTCAACAATCCTTCATAATTGCTCTTCTCTTTAGCCGATAAAGAAGAGGAAGAAGAGAAGAGAGAGGAAGAAGAGGAAGAACCAGGATCTTCTCTTTCAGACAAAGATGAGGAAGACAGATGAGATACCAGAGGAGACGGAGAAGCAGATAAAGAAGGATACACATAAGAAGAAGAGACCTGTCTTGAATAATGTTGCTCCTTTCTAACTTGGTAGTCGACTTGTAGACAATCTCCTTTTCGTCTGTCGTCTTCTTTTCTATCCTTTCGCGTTCCATACGAAGAGATAGAATAGCCATAGCAATTCGTTCCGATAGGAGAGAATAGATTAGCAAGTCTGGAGCCCCAGCCTATACGTACACACGGTGCTCTGCTGCATGCACCTGACCTCTCTCCCTCCCCAGTCTCACTGTCGTTACACTCGAAGAACAAACTCTCCGGATAAAAAGAAGACGAAGAAGAGCAAGACGCACCCCAGCTGAGGAACTCCTGAAGAAAACGAAGAAGAAGAAAGAGAAGGACAAGAAACGACTCTCTAGAGAAGACTAGCAAAAAAGAAGAAGTAGAAGAAGACCACGGTGAGAACAGACAAGAGAGAGGTGAGGAAGAGAGATAGACGGAAAGAGAGAGAAAGAGAGAGAGAGAGAAAGAAGGAAAAAGCGAAAGAAAGAAAGATAGATGAACGCTCTTCATGAATGTATGTGTGTGTACTTATATGCATAATTACCATTCTGTATGATGGTGAAGTTTCAGGAACCAGTAGAATCTTCTTCATCTACACAGGGGTGTACATACACTTCAAGGACATCACTATGTATCTCTACATATATGCTTACATTTATATGGTTATCCGTATTCTTTCTTCTTCTTCTTCTATTGTCCGTCAAAAGCTCAGGGAAGTTCGAGACAAACAGCATCCTATCCATCTTGTCTCCTCTGTACATACACTAACTCTCTCTCTCTCGGTGTCCATACACTAGGACTTCGTATCCATACAGACAGAAAAAAGGTAAAGAAGCGGAACTTCCTGCTTGAGCCACCTCTGTAAGGTCATTGTCTTTCTCTCTTTCTTCCTCTTGTCCTTTTCTCCTTTGCGCCTAGCTCTCCACTCCAGAGACACCCGAGACGTTTTCTTCTTCTTCTTCTTCTTCTCTGACTTACCGGGTCTTCTCTACTGTCCTCTCTCCCTCTATTAAAGCCGTAGAAACTTGGATCATAAGAAACGTTGTCCATCCAGTAGAAAGTCCCCTCGTCAGGAGCATGCTGTCGAGACAAGACGAGAGGGCGAGAGCTAGATAGACGCGATGATGCCTCACTATCTTGGTATACGCTTTCGAGTCTAGCCGTTTCTTGTTCGTCCATGGATCGATATTCCCCTCCCTCTGTCTTCAGCCGTTTTCTTCGATTTCTCTCTCCTTCTCCTTCTTCCTCTTGTTCATCTTCTCCTTCTCTTGTACCTGTCGAGGAAGAGATGTGAGTGTTATATGAAGACGTTGCATGGGCTTGCTCCCTCTCTTTCATAGATGGCGGATGTATGTGAGAATGAGAGATGAATCTATCCTGCTTTTCTGACTGAGAAAGAGACTCGTTAGAGTGACTAGGAGACAGATGAAAGAGGCAACCACAGCCTTCACACTTTGCTAACTTTCCTCTCTCTTCTCCTTCTTCTTTTCTTTCTTCTCTTCCCTCCTTCTCACTAATACCTCGAGGCTCTGCATCCGCACTCGTGTGGCTAGCTACAAGTACAGAAGAAGAAGAGGAAGAGAGAGAAGAAGATGGAGACAGTGAGGAAGAAGAGAGAGAAGAAGAGCCACAAGAAGAAGAAGAGCTAGAAGAAGAAGAAGTTGATGAGGAGGAGGAAGAACAAGGGTTTCCTCCTCCTCCTACAGTGACTTCGAAGTACCAGGATCCGTAACTACAGCAGCACCGAGCTAGAGAGGTACCCCACTCCTTCTTTGCTCCTTAGAAACAAAACAGAAAGAAAGAAAGATGAAAAGAAGAAAAAGAAGAATTAACAAGGCCTTACACAAGTAGAAGTCAAGATAGAAGAGACAAAGGAATCTCTTCTTCCTCTTGAGTGAGCTGAATGCATAGTCCTCTCTAACTCTCGGGAACAACGCCAGCCTCTGTCTCTCTTTAATCTATCTATAATCTAT
>NW_027153899.1:14319-14537 GCF_002600585.1 Cystoisospora suis
AGTAGTAGGAGTAGTATGAGGAGAAAGATGAGTGAGATATCTACATACGTTTACACTCCTAGTAGCATCAAAGTTAGTGGTCTATAAAGATGATCTTTTTCTTCTTCTTCTGTCGCATATCCATGAATCTACGCACTCTCTAGAGACACCGACCGCTCTAAGTCTAGGAGAGGTCCGAGGGGCAACCAAAGAAGGAAAGAAAGACACAAAGAATGAAG
>NW_027153900.1:0-67052 GCF_002600585.1 Cystoisospora suis
TCTTTAATCTATCTATCTTTACGATGTTGTTTCGAGGTGGAGCTCTTGGATTCCCGTACTACGCCTGTGTGTACCGGGCGCTTACAGAAGCTTTTCCATGAAATACCTTTCCCTCGTTAAGTATACATGTAGAGAGATGTATAAATGTATACATAGGGGACACTGTATAAACTTTCCTGTATCGCACCACTGAGGTGTACATACACCTTGAATATGTTTGGCTACACTCCGAGTAGTTGTCAGAATCATATCTCTCATCATGAAGTAAAACCTCTCTTTTTCCACTTCGACCTCTATGTTGAGTCTCCTCAATAAACGACAAAGAGAGATCATAAGCATATATATAATATATATATGTATAGCTATGTTTGATGTGGCGCTCTCGGTAGACTTTGCATATGAATCTATATATACATATATATGTGTGTATACACGCATATGCATATATTTCGTATACATATCTATATATGGAGATCCCAAGAGAGAGAGCTGGCGTGTTTGTTTTGCTCTCTTTCTTGCTTTTTTGCGGTGTACGTACAGACATCGTCGTATGAATGCGATTCGTATAAGAAAGGAAAACCAAGTCTATAGTGCAGAAGAACAAAGAGCTCTGGCGATGTTCAATTACGAAGAGAAAGCAAACAGAGAAGCTCAGCTTATTAACGACCTCAGAGAAATGCTAAGTCAGTTAAAGAAACTCTCTCCATTTACACGTAGATTCTAAAGCCTAGTCGTGACAGCTCAAGTGCCGATGAGATAGATGATAGATTTATACATAGATCGATTCAAGATAGATTGATTGATAGATAGATAGATTAAAGATAGATAAATAGAAGTGGGGAGGTAGATAGAAATGGGTGACGTGTAGAGGAAGGAGATCTTATATGCTAATCTTTAAGAGAAGACACGTCTGTGAAGAGTCTTCTTTTTTCACATAGCTTGTTAGGATCTCTTCAATTGTATTTCGGACCCATGCGTCATCAGGTGATCTGAGGTGTACATACACCGTAAAGAAAAGCTCAGAGATCGAGATGCTAGCTTGTTCATTTGTCTGTCCCCGGAACGAAGAGTTTCATTTCTCTTTCTCTCCTCCTGTAGATTCTTCACCTCATCTTTCTCTTCTTCATGTTTGTACCTATGTATATATATATATATATAGCTATCGATGGACGTGATCGTTGTCTAGTCTGAAGAGAGGACAGAGACAGAGACTGACGTTAAGAAAAGAAGTTTTCTGGAGGTAGAAATGGTGCTTTGAGACACACATACGTTCTTATTTGTGTAGGGAGTGAGGGGGGTGTATGTACACCTGAACGTGTCTACTTTGATGAGGCGCTACTCCTCTCGCTTTCTGTGCAGAAAAGAAAACCGCTTTCTTTCTGTGACTTTCTATCTTCCTTTCTTTCTTTGTCTTCTGTCTTTGCCTTCAGAGAAGCAGAGTGAAACGCTTGCCGTTGAGGAGTTGGAAGAGGCCATCAACGCCAAGAAGAAGAACTAAAAAAGAAAAAGAATGATGCCGTCCCATCCCTACGCCAAGAAAAGACGTGATAGAGAAAGAAAGAAAGAAGAAGTGGAAGAAGGTTTCTTTACAAAGCTTGAAAGTGTTTCTCTTTCTCTTCCGAATCGTTCATTCATTCACTCTTTTTCATGTATCCTCTCTTTCTGTCTTTCTTTCTTGACGTGAGAGAAGAGAATTTCTTCTTCTCTTCCTCCTTCTCCTCCTTCGTTTTCTGTGAAGTGTTTTTCTTTTCAATGTCTGTCTTTACAGCAGATACGGTGTATAGACACTCGGCTTGCTTACGGTGTATGTATGGACAGTTAGGATTCATGTGATGCGTACCGAATGTTTAAAGAAAAAGGACACACGACTATAAACAAGCGACTTGTTCTTCTTAAGATCTTGCGCTGTCTTGTAACGAATAGGCATGCATGAGAGAGGAAGAAAAAGATTCTTCTAGCCTCCTTTTGAATTGTCGGATGCAACACTTCAGACAAGGGCAAACAATTTGAAGGAGCAAAGAGGTGTAGAAATTCCTGCTGTCGTACTAGATGTAGACAACGTCTACAGACAGAAAGAATGAGAGAAAGAGAGAAAGAAAGAGAAAGAGAGAGGTGATGAGGCTGAGCTGCTTCATGTGGGGTGACTGTGATGCCTCTTTTTCTCTCTTTCTTTTTCTTTCTTTCTTGATCGGTACGACGCGCTTGGGGCATTAGAGGGAGTGAGAATGTTTTCTTCTTCTTCTTTATCTCTTTCCTTCTCTTTCTTTCACACTCTCGGACTCATCACTAATAAGAGCATGCGTTTGGTGGAGGAAGTTAAGGAGAAAGACAAGGTAAGAAGATTCCTTCCTTGGCTAGAAGTCAGGCATGTTCGGCATACTCCTACGTACATACACCTCCTAGACTCACATATTATGCGTGTCTATGTATGTATCTCTCTATATAGTTAGTCAGGGTTTGATCTGTTGTAGTTGAAAGTGAATGAAGTCTATCAGAAAGGATCAACTACTATAGAGATAAATACACAGTGTACGTACAGCCAATGTACTACGTGCCTACACATCTCTCTTTCACACATGAAGAGAGAGAGACGGACGCCTGACTCCGTTAGATATTCCAATAGAAGAGAGGATAGAGTGTTTTAACTGATCTTGATCTTTTTCTCTTCATCCTCTCTTTCCCCCTTTCGATTTTCCTCTCCCTAGATACTTCAAGCTAGAGAGAGAGAACGCTATGAGAGAGAGAGAAAAGACGGCAAGGTAAACTTTTGAAAAAGCAAAGAAGGAAGGAACGAGATGGGAATGAGTAGTGACAGGATCAAGGCAGAAAGGGTTTAAACGGAAGTCTTATGTATCATTCGGTCTCTTTTCTCTCTTCTTCCCCGAGCTGTCACAAGATCAAAAGAAACAAAGAGATGAAACAGACGAAAGAAGAAGAAATTTCCCTCTCTTTTTCTTTGAAGAGTCAAGAGAGACTTCTTTCTCTTCCTCTTCTTGAACTACTTCATATCTGTCCTTTCTTTGTTTCTTTCTTCTGACGTTTCTCGTTCCTTCTTTTCTTCTTCCTTAGACTTGTGTGAAGTTTCTCTCTCTTTATTCTTCAGTCTAGTCCGTCTATCTCTCTTTCGAGAGAAGAGAGAGATACTCGCGAAAAGAAAAGAAGTGAAGAAAAAGAGAGCTAGACAGTTAGTGATCCAAACAAAAGCTTGAGAAGAGTCTTATTGAGAAAATCGAAAACGAGACAGGAAAGGAAAGAAAGTTGGGAAGAAAGACACAAGGAAATGTACAGGAGACAGGAGCCTCAAAAACCAGGAAAGGAGGAAAGAAAAAGATAGAGAAGACGGAAAAGAAGCGGTAAGATAGCCTAGGCCCTGTAGATGAAGTTGAGGTGTATATACACCCTAGATACACCTGAATGGCATTTGAAACTGACGGAAGGAGAGAAGAATTTGGCAACCCAAAGAGAGAAAGAAAAGATCAAGTACTATTATCTCTTTCTTTTCTTTTTTTCTTTCTCTTTCTCCCTTTTCGTGTGTCAAGAGGATCTAGATTTCTTTCACACTTCCAAAGAACTCAAGCCTGAAAGTGTCGATAGAACAACTTCTCTCTCTTGTTTTCCCTTTCTTTTCTGAAGCTCTTTCTCTCTCTATAGGACGAATGAGAAAGAAAAAAAGAGGAGGAGGAGGATATCCCCACTTAGGAAAGAACAGAAAAGACGAAGTTGTAGAGAGAAGGAGGAGCCTTTGCTCCTCCTTCCTTCATCCCACATTTGAATCGATGGATCGATCAGAGCATCGACTTCTCACTCACCCGCCACGACCAGCCAGCCACGCACTCGCCTTTCCCCATCCTCTTTCTTCTTCTCATGATATGACAGATGTAAGAAGGAAGCGAAAGAGAGAGAGAGACTTCTTCCCTAATACAGCACCGGCAAGTATACAAAGCTCAAGACAGGACTCGCCAACATACTTAGTCTCTCTCTCTTTAGTCTTCTGTTGAAAAATAGAAAGATAGATAGCTGGGCTGAAGAGATGAGAGATCAAGATAAACAGACTTAGCAGAAGGTCCTAAGGAACATGAATTTGAAGAAAGAAAACGAACGTCGCATAGTCTATCCACATCTCTATATCTATCAACTATTCATATACTCCTCTACGTTTCTTCTTCGTCTTTTTCTTTATCTTCTATGGCGTTTCTTTCAATCTTCTTCTTCTTCTGACTCGGAGGGAATGAGAAGGACAGCACTGTTGGGATGTAAAAAAGATTCTCCTAGAGTCGTCTTCGTATCCTACAAGAAGAAAGAAAAAAGAAAGAATGAAAGAAAGAAAGAAAGGGCCTTCCTCGCTGCACTTCTTTACGTACGTGTATGGTAGAAGTGTGAAGATAAAGGCACTTCTACACATGTAGACAAGGTCACCGCACGTTTGGATATATCTCTCTAGGCGCAGGTGTATATACACCTTTGCATACATATGGGGAGAGAGATCCAGGTATAGATAAATGGGACCTGATCTCTCTCAGCATTACGACAAGCGCCCTTCTCTCTCCCTACTCATGGACCTATGCACGCCTATATATATGTATATATGTAAATCTATGTAGACGAAATAGAGATGTATGCATGCGTTGAGAAACAGCTCTATACTTTTCTCCGGCCTAGGCTTGAAAGGTTTCTGAATGAGAAGGGGAGCGGTTGCTATTGAAGAGAAAAAGCAACAGAAGAAGAAGATGCATGCATGCAAATAAACAGGAAGAAAGAAGAGCAAAGGAAACAAGAGAAATATACCGAACACAAGATAAGCTAAAAGAGACACATTAATTTCCCCGGGCGCATATCTTCCATTTGTCTATATCTATCTATACATATGTGTATAGATACAGAGCAGATGCGTATCTCCCTCTCATACTATTCCTGATATAGATTCTATGACTCCTCCGATCCTCTCCATATCACGTCCATTCTCCTCCTTTTTGCTGCTGTTCTTTCGTCTCTTCTTTTCTTTCTCTTCTGCTTTTCTTCTTCTTCTGTTGGTCTTTTCTTTGTTTCTTCTTACTCTAGATATCGCGCCATTTCTTGGAGGGGCGACGAGGTGAAACCGAAGAGGAATGCAAATCTCCTCATTCTACACACAAAGAAAGAAAGAAAGAATGAAAGAAGATAGAAGATAGAAGAGACACCTCAAACCACAGAACTAGGCCAACTATGCGAACGGCGGGGCCTACGTATAAGCATGCACATACGTATGAATATGTACGTGTGACTATGATGTATGTATGAAACACTATGCATGCATGAATATCTACGTATGTATGGATCTGTATGTCTATGTATGTGATCATTCTCTACAGCGTTTATACCTATGGAAACTCTAGGGCCGCAGTCCAAATGAATCTATCCTTTCTGCAAGAAAAAGCGAATACATCGATATAAATAGGCATACATACACACGTATACATACATACATATACATACATACATATACATATATACATATACATATATACATCTATAGAGATACGATTTCCACGTAACCTTTCCATCCACGTGTGTCTATACACTCGAACAAGAAGAGAAAGAGAACCCTAGATGATAAGTAAGAAAAGAGAGAGTTGCCGTTTGCATACTTACCTGGGTATATTCACTTAGGCAATCCGCCCATGTATAGAGATCTTGTAGAGACGTTTTATGAGAAGAGAAACACTTCTTCACTCTTCGCCCATCCGGAAGTTTCAAACAGATCTACACACACAAAGAAAAAAGACACACAAAGAAATCACGTCGACAGAAAGGAAAGAGACATGAAGAGACATAGAGAGAGACAGAGAGAGAGAGACACCAAAACAGAGGCGGATCGAAAGATAGATAAGTAGAAAACAGAGAAACGACCATCTTATGCTATCTATCTATCTATCTATCTATTTATCTTTAATCTATCTATTTATCCATCTTCAATCTATCTCTCTATTTATCTTTAGTCTACGTCTCTGTGATCTATGTCAAGTCGTGAAGCTAGATAGATAGAGAGGAGAGAGAGGAAGAAAGGGGAGAGCATAACAATGGGATGAGAAGAAAAAAATGAGGTCTGTATCGCACATAGGGTAAGACAATCTTGCTTGGATCGAAACAACACATGTACTATCCTGAATCTATCTCTAGTCTATCTATCTTTGATATCTTTACACATACATACATAGATAGATGCATGCATGCAGACATACATACATGGCTTTTTCATATAACAGTCTAGTGTGGATAGGTAGACAGGACACTCCCCCCCCCTCTCGTGATGAGCTAGCTAGACATGTCTATACACACGACATACATATCTATCCATATATCTATATATCTATATATATGAATATGTTTATGATATGAGACTGATAAGAAGCTTCCTAGATATACGTGTATACACGGATATGGCTATGTACTCACAAGAAGCTTCATATAAAAGTGTACTGACAGCGTCCATAGATAGACAGACTGAAGAGAGATTAGAGGGAGATAGATTAGAGATAGATAGACGAATGATAGACAAACTGCAGATAGATGGATAGATAGATAGTTAGGCAAGTAAAAAAGAGACCTATAGAGATGCTTTCTACGCAGTCTTTTCTCATCTATACACTCGAAGATAGAGAGTAGAGAGACAAACACATACATAGGGAAATCTGAGACAACTCAAGTCTCCTCTACATCTATCGACTCTACTATTATCCTACGTATAGGAAGAGAAGATCCACACAGTAGGGACAACAAATAGAGCTTTCACACACCTGCACACACACAGAGCGGCTGTAAATAGAAGCTTTTCTTTCATAGAGACAAAGGGAACAAAAGACCAAAGAATACCAAGCATGCATCTACACGGATTCCCTCGGGTGTACATACACTTCAGTACACCCGTCGACTCTCTTTTTTCTTCTTGCCTTCTCTCAACTCCTGTCTTGCTCTTGTTGCAAGCGTGAAATTTATTCTATATAGAGAAGAAGCGAAAAGGTTAGAAGACAAGAGAAGAAAAAGAGTCTTTCTCTTTTTCTTTTTCTTACGCAAGTCTTTTGTGGATTGCCATGGCTAGCTGGATCGTGTGATGAGCTGGTCGATGAGGATGAAAGATCGACGTCTTCTTCTTCTTTCTTTTCTTGCTGACGTAACTTCTCAGCTGTTTCTCTTCGTTCTTTTTTACGAAGCTTTTCTGTTTCTTTCTTTTCTTTCTCGATCTTCTTCCTCTTCTCTTCTCTCTCAAGACGCCTAGCTTCTTCGTCTCGCCTAGAGAAAGACACGGAAATAAGAAAGAGAGAGAGAAGATAAATTTCATTGATCCTTCTGTAAGCAACTCCCAAGTGCAAGAAAGACATCGAGGAGGAAGGCACGACAACTCAAGACTCGCCCCCGGGCTACTCCCCTACATGCACACACACACACATACCATCATATACCAACCCTAGACGAGAGATACATCAATCAAAGATAGATTAAAGATAGATAGATAGATAGATATAGATAGATAGATAGATAGGTAGATAGATAGGTAGATAGATAGATAGGTAGATAGATAGATAGATAGATAGATAGGTAGATAGAGAGGTAGATACATAGATAGATAGCCAGATAGGTAGATATAGATAGATAGATAGGTAGAGAGGTACATAGACAAAGATAGATAGATAGATAGACAGATAGATAGATATATCTGAACACATCCACATATGTATCTGTCTATACGTAACTCTACATACATACATACATTATGAACAGTGTAATACATACAGATAGATATATGTATGAGTAGGAGGTGTCCCCGTCGTACCTGATAGAGAGAGAGAGGAAGTGATAGATCTTTGCTTATAGACCTAGATAGATGGCTATGTTGTATAGAAATAGATTAAGATAGATGGACGGCATACTCTACTCTAGTCATTCGATTGATGTACATACACAGGAGGCAAGTGATTCATGTAAAGAATTCTAAAGCAGTGCAAGCCCATCTAACAAGTTGCTGTACACTCAGCCTACATATATAGATATATATGTATACATTCGCCTCTCTCTTTACATATAGATATAGATAGGTAGGTAGATGTAGACGTGTGCGCGTGGATTCGTGTGCGTATTGTTTCTTTACTTCAAAGTTTCTTGTCGCATGACCTCTTGGAATTCTCTCTCCTGCTCTTCGCGTAGTCTGAGGGAACGCCCACACACAAATCCACGCATCTGCATCTCCTACATATCTATATTCATATCTAAGGAGAGAGGCATACGTATGCATATAGAACTATACACATATAAATCGCAGATACATCTGATACAAACGGACAGGAACACGGATGGAAAGCCAGGTAGAGACATTCTTCAGCATAGATGTATATATATATATATAAATGTACGTAGAGTTACGAGAGTGTGCATACATGTACGTGAATGGAGATAGAATATGTGACTAAGCTGTAAAGAATGAGAAACATACAGACACATATAGATTCATACATATACATACATAGATAGATACGTGTTCATACATACACATACACACATACATACACATACCTGGATACACAGGTAGATACATGTACATATTTAACACTTATTCATAGAGAGATAGATATTTTTACACCCTCAGCCGTCCTCCTCCTAGACTCGTGAAATCCGGAGATTGTACACACGACAAGGCAGATAAAAAGGAGACAAAAGAAAGAAAGAAAGAGTGAGGAAGAGATAGGGATCTCCAATCTTGTGAGTTTGTGGCTCTTTGTCGGTCTATCCTGGTCGTCTATGTTTCTTTACTTCTCTTCTCTATCTCAGAAATCTCTTATTAGCAATCCATGCATCATACAAACCTACACCTCTCCAGAATGTCATCTACCTTCACACATGACAAACATATCTATATGTATAAATATATATATATATCTATACATATAGATATATATATATATATACCTCTATATCTATACATATAGATATATATATATACCTCTATATCTATACATATAGACATATATATATATACCTCTATATCTATATATATATATGTTAGGAAAATCCTCTAGGGAGGGAAAACGATAGAGACTGAAAGGTTTCGAAAGGTGATCGAGAAGAAGAAGCGAAAGCAGTAGGAGTGATGTTGAGACTTCCTTCTATCCCCATGCGCAGCGAAGAAGTCTATCTAGCTGTATAGACACCATACGTGTCCTTTTATCAAATATCCACCTAGAAGATTGAGGTGTATATACAGGTGGAAACATCCGAAGGAGAGAGAGAGGGGAGAATCAAGATGAAAGAGAGAAATGAAGAGAAACGGGAGAACAGCGGTCTCTTTTTACCCTCTCTCTTTATGCTTCTTTTCCTATCTCTTCGTTTCTCCATTGTTCCCCTCTTTTCTGTCATTTTTCTTGTTTCTTCTCTCTCTCTCATGTGTTCCACTTACAGTCGATTTTGCTCATTTTCAAGAAGCTTTTTCATTTTTTCTTCTTTCTTTTCTTCAGCTCTCTTCTGTCCATCGAGTAAAGAAGAAATAACTAACTCCTCGTTCGCCAGATCTTCACCTCTCAAACATCGAAGAAAGACCCGACTGCGACCTTCCTGGAAGAGATGCGATACTCCGCCTGTCGCATAACGATGGTGAGGTGTATATACACCTCCTCCACTGAGAAGAGAAGATGAAGAAGAAGAGGATGAAGATGAGGAATCTAAAGCACTTGGGAGAAGAAGAAGAAGAGAAGGCAAACGGGAGGAGGAGGATGAAGAAGAAGAAAGGAAAGGAAGAAAGGCTCGCGATAACGTCCCGGTTAGATGAAGAGCATCGACAGCATAAAAGATGCACGTCTCATCCTAACAAAGATAAAAAGAAAAGAAGAGAGAGAAACACGGAGATAAATAGATAGGTCATCATGTATGATCGACAAAGATCTTCTTTTTCTCTTCTTTCAAAAAGATGGGTTCTATCTCTTTTCTTCTCTCTATCTCTCCTGTCCCTCCATCTTTCCTCCCCATCCACCGTATCAGCAAGAGAAGAAGAGGCGAGGGCGAAAACAAGAAGAATGAGACAGACAGACAGACAGGTGGACCTGCGACATGTATATTCTTCTTTTCTATATAGAGTCTTTGTGAAAAAGAGAGAGAGAGAGAATGATACATGTGTTGCTTCATCTCTCCAAGAGCCCCTCCCAGCCATCCTCTGAAGAGAAAACGTCCACGAGAAAGAACAAATAAAAGAAGAAACATCCGGAGGAGGAGAGGAAGAATTTCCTTCTTCTCTTGTTCTATTGCATGCGTCTGTAGTATGTTACTATTCTAACAAGGGACAAGACACCTCTCATCCGTTCAAATCAAAAGAAGATAAAAAAGGAGATAGAGGAACAGATTAAAGATATATAGAGAGATAGATTGAAGATAGATAGATAGATTGAAGATAGATAGATAGATAGATTGAAGATATATAAAAAGAAAAGAAGAGAGAAGGAATGAGAAGATAGCTGACTCAGAAGAAACGCCACTCGGCCCCCAGGCCTCTTCTACTTCACTTGCCTTTCTCGATGCTATTTCTCTCCTGTCTTTCTTTCTTTCTTTCTCTTTCTTTCTTTGTATCTTTCCTAGGAGTAGTGTGAGTGTAAGTGGTGTCTTACGAGGAGGTCAATGATGAGCTCATTCTTTAAGACCTGACTGCAGAAGGTGTCTGCATGTGAGCTAGTGGAGGAATTTCTGCATGCGTTGGGATAGTGAAGATAAACAGCCAAGACAAGGTCCTCCCTCCTCGCCTCATCAAACGCCTACAGACACCCCACACACACAAGAAAGAAAGAAAGAAAAAGAAAGAAAGAAGGAAAGAGTGAGAAAGAGAAGACGGATGAGAAGAAAGAAGGACGTGAAAGAGAGACACTGGAGATGACCCGCAGCACCTCCGTATCTACGTATCATCTTTCTCCAATCTATCTCTATCTAGGAACATCCATCTATCTATCTACCTATCTATCTATCTATCTATCTACCTATCTATTGTTTATATCCCTCTTTCTATGTCTATTCGTCTGTCTGTGTCTATCAGGCTTTGTGGGGGGATATGTCTATGTATATGAAAGATCGACATCTTCCCCTACCATCGTTGATCTCTTGGTCTGACTTTCCTCTTTCTATCTTTCTCGTGAAGTGCCTTCTTCTTCTTTTCCCTCGTCTTTAGCACTGACTTTGGTCAGCATGGAGTTGAAAGAAAGAGAAAAGACAGAGAGGAAGAGAAGAGAAGAGAAGAATAAGAAAAGAAGGGGGAAGGGGGGGGGGAAGAAGACGCAGAAGAGAGAGAGTGAAGAAGCAGAAGAAGAGTGGTAGAAATCTCACCTGCTGAAAGGAGACACCCCCGAAGAACTTGGGATGTTTCGCGCCATAGAGCCGCTCATAGAAAACATGAAAAGACTCCTTAGGAGTCGATCTTAGCAAAAGAAAAGAAGCTAAAAAGAACAGAACGATAAAGAAAAGAAAAGGACGACCACGGTAAACATAAGAAGAAAAGAAGGACGATCATGATGAGAAAAAAGAAACGAAAGTAAGCAAGCAAAACTAAAGAGAAAGAGAAACAAAACTGAAAGGAAAGGAAAGGAAAAGGAAGAAGAATTTCACAGGAAAGATAAAAGAAGCAGAAAGACAGAGACATTAAGGATGGATAGAAAGATAGATGGAAGACAGACAGATGGAAGATAGATAGAGTCCAGATAGATTAAATATAGAATAAAGATAGATAGATAGATAGATGGCTAGATTGAAGATTTATAAACAGATTGAAGACCAACTATAAGTAGATCGAGAGAAGGCGTATAGACGATCGATCATGCGAGAGATGAGATTTCTAAGGTTAAGTTCTGAGAGAGAGAAGGAATGAAAGAGGAGAGATAATAGGCGACAGATAAATTAGAAAGCCTGGAGAGATATTCGATGGGAAGCAGAAGAAGAAGTGTTCTCTCTCTCTCTGGAACTCCCTCCTCTCTTTCTAAGACATTTTTTGTACGCCTCTCTCTCTCCTCTCTTGGCCGTGACAAGCCTTCACAAAGCACTCCAGAGAGACCCAAGGAAGAAAGATCAGAAAGAAGGGAGACAGAGAGATAGGAGATTCTAGAAGAAGGAATGCGAAGAAGAACAACAAAGGCGAGAAACTGAGAAAGAATGATCTCCCTCTACGGGACTTGTATAAACGGAGAAAGGAGGAGAGAGAGAGAAGAATAAGAAAAGCAGAAGAAAAGAAGAAAGAAGATTTTACGATAGAGACTGTCGGATTGAGAAGGTTCTTTCAGGGGAGGCAATAGACAGAAAGAGACAATGAAAGAGAGGGAGACAAAGAAGAAAAATCTCGATATTTCCTTGGAAGGAGAAGAAAAGAGGAAAACTTGTTGACATGCAGAGAAAGTAAAAGAACAACGATGAGAATGACAACCTCGCATGCATATATATATATATATATATATATGACTAGCAGACTGGGGTGGTGTCTATACACCCGAATGGTTTGCTTACAGAGAAGCTCAAGGAATCTTGAGATACATCGAGCGATCGTATGAAGAATCTTGGCGGCTACGTGGAGAAGAGAAGAAGGAAGAGAAGAAAGGAGACGCCGGCAGATCTGCAGTCGACTTGAAACCTCTCTATCACTTCTCTCTATCAAGACTTCTCGGCCACGATTATTATTCTCATCATGAGGAGGTAAAGCGCGAGAAGAAGAAGAGGTAGGTTCTTCTTCGACTTGAGAAGAAGGATGTGAAGAAGGAGGGCGTCGATGCTTGAGCTGGGGAAGAGTAGTAGGAGACACACAGGGATGACAAGAAGAAACAAATCGAAGGGAAGAGATCAACACATCTACCTGGTCGATTGCCCTCGTGTCCGTACCCCCTAGCTACATAGGATATTATACATCATAAGATTTACGGGGGAGAGACACAACGAAAGAAAAGAAAGGAAAAGCTGTCTAGAGTTGCGTCATGAAAGGAAAGAGACATCCATAAAACGCAAATCTTTTCTGATTGATCACTAGAATGATCTTCATAACCATGAAAAGACAAAGAAGAAGACGGGGGGGGGCGTAGTGAGGAATATACACCGGAACTTTTACGAGTCTCGGCGGTTGGCTGAATGCTGGGCTCGATGACACCTTGAGGGATGTCCGCCTGTGTCTCCAGAAGTCTATCTGTCTCATCATGAAGGAAAGAAGATAGACTTCAGCATATCTATCTATCCATCTATTTGTAATCTATTCATCTATCTATCTGTAGAATGTATATCCATTCACCGAGGGGGGTACCATCGATCCAGATAAATGTAGATACACGTATACTGCGTATATGTACACATATACATATATACAGATATGTATGTAGATATGTATATAGACATCTGGGTGAGCTGAGCTGAGAAGAGAAGGAGTAAAAGTAAAGTGATTTGTAAGGTGATTGAGTATAGAACGAAATGATAGCCCCTACTACTCTAACATGACTTAAATGTAGACCTGTAAGCATAAACATGAGGTGAATGAATACCTCTGTATATCCGATCCTCTGAAGCCGTCTCTAACCAGTAGAGACCGCAACTGCTATGGAAGCAGTCACTGAGAAATCGAGAGAGAAAGAGAGGAAAGTTCTCTCCTCCCCTTCTTTCCTTTTCTAGGCGTGGGCCCGGCACAGCGCATGCGCAAAGTCGCTGTGCCCTCCCGTACACCCACAGCATGGTGAGGTACAGAGAACACGCCGGGGTAGATAAAACCGCATACACACCACTTGGCAATGGAGATATTCAATCCTCTTACGCATATACAAAGAGATACATATCCTAGTGAATATCTGTAGTATCTACATGTGCATGCAAACACAAGGTGGTGAGCCGTTTCCCACCTGATTTTGAGAGGTCGTTTCTACATCTCCTTCTTTAGTTGGCATTGGCTGAGACGGAGGAGAAGAATTGTTAGTCTGACTTTCATTCTCAGGAGGAGATTCTGATGAGGGGGGAGGAAGAGAAGAATTAGGGGGGGGGCTATCACTATCCATTGTGACGATGTCTCTGGAGAGAAACGGTCGCACAGGCGGCGGAGGAAGATGTAGTCTGAATTTTCTCGACAAAGGCAGAGGAAGCTAGTGTCGACCGGAGGACGTTGAAGAACCGAAGGCAGGAAAGGAAAGCATATTTTTAGCAGAAGCAAGAAGAAAGGGAAGAAGGAGGGCGCGGCGTCTGGGGTGTTGGGTCATAATCACCGATGACAGGGCCCTGTGGTGAAAAGAACTTGAACAGCGGCATGGTTAAGTGATGAAGAAACTGGTAGGAACACGAGAAAAAAAGAGCAAAAAGAGATGAAACAGAGACGATGGAGACAAAGTTAGAGGAAAAGGTGGACGACGTGAAAGAGAGAAGGTGGAAAATGAGAAAGAAGACGGTCGTTCATCGGTCGGACTGAAACATGGCTTTGCTGGGTGCCTGTACACCTAAGAAGCACGAGAGAAACATGAGATAGCCCATGACGGTCCTGGGTTGTAAAAAAGAAATTGCCCTAGAAGAGGACTAAAGAAGTTCTAAATGAGTAAGAAGATGACCCTCCTAGGAGTCCTGCCTACTACTTCACTGGAGAAAACGGGGGTGAGCGGTTTCATTCAGAAGAGTGGTTTGATGAGAGAGAAAGGAAAGGAAAAAAGACCTTTCCGCACAAAGTCACTATGTCTTCCTCGTACAATTACGAGAAATCTCAATCCTCTTCTAAATGCAACGGAACAGGGAAGGCATTTCTTATGATCGTCCGAGAGTTCGGCAACTCTTTTAGCGATGTAGGCCATGTGCGAGGGAAGGAAGATTGAATGCATGCAATCAGTCACTGGCTTATCGGCAAGCCCGGGGAAGAAAGATAATCATGGCAAACCAAGAAGGTACAAACCTTCTCTTTACGATGCTTTTGCGGGGTTCGGGGAAACTCGGACACAAAGGCTGACACCTCCGAGGACGCGGAATGACTGGTACGCCGAAGAGAAAAAGAACCAACTAATCTTTCTGCTATATGGAGAAGAGGCAACTTTCGTGCGGCATCACGACGAAGGTGTTGTGAGGTGGTGTGGTGAATGGTGAATAAATGTGACCGATTGAAAAGACACAAAGCGAGTCCTGCTAGAGACCTCTACGATGTACGAGGACGAAGCATAAGAGCGACGACCTCTAGTGGTACAGCTGTGATACAGTACATCTTGGTGTTACTTCTACTTGCCGGGAAGTAGGTAAATGCAGATACTGGGGTGCAGACCTGTCACTATTACAGAACAAGCTATCGTTCGTCTTCTCCTGATAAAAATAGTAGAGCACACACCGTTCTTCACTCTCTCTCAACCATTCACAGAGTCACGATTCTCACCATTTATGCCGTCGATAGAGAGCGGCTGAGAACACGAAGCAGAGGCGGGAACACAGGTGACCAGAGCATCTGGAAGTTCCTGCATGTCCTGAGTTCTCCTGGAGTGGTCTTCAAACTTAGGGAAAGAACCGATCAGACTCTCCTAAGAGTCTTCGGTTCTCGTGCCGGTCTAAGGTGTTATGACACGTAGGCAGGGACGCCTCAGACGGTCAGGTCGAGCGAGTCTTTTCTACCTCCCGCCGGAGCCTCAAGAAGTAACTGTTATAAACGACCACTCGGGTATCCTTGACGACTCGTAACGTGTCCTCTGACTCCCCGATTAGTCTCCGAAGAGTTCGACAAGAATTCATTCAGGTGTGTCAAGCAGAAGAATATCCCGTGTACCGGGCAACCCGATTTCTCCTCCGTTAGGTCATAATTCCCCCGTCATTCCTTGACAGCATGCGTCTGTAGCTGTCCTCATAAACAGCTCGAAGCTGACAAGACTGTCCATCGAGGCCGTCCTGCGTGTGTACACAATTTCACACTCGCTGACCACTCCTTCCGCTAGCATCTTCGCGTTGGTTACGTGAGGCAGCCTGCTTACAGTTAGTATCCTAATCCTCTACATACCAATACATGCCTGCACAGGACTGCGGCCGAGTTTGAAAGGGGGGTGTGCGACCCTTTACGCCTCGCATTTTGAAGAGGGAGGGGGCGCACGTTATGCCTTCCCTCAGTACGAGCACACTGATGTCCTGAGAGCGCAGCTGTATCGACTTGACTGCACCGCAAGAGCCCCAGACAAAAAAATGGTTTCTAGTGCTCAGCAATGGGAAGGGAAGTGTAACAGCCTCTTTCTGTCGCGCTGCCCTTGATATGCACACCGCATGCTCACACGAGACAGCAGGTGTGACTGCGCTTGCTTTAAAAAATCTCTTATACAGGGGGTCACTAGATGGTCTCCCTTCCTGCCGGCAGGTCTTTGGCGCGGGCAACACAACCCAAAACAATATAGCACAAACGCCGAAGCACGGCGAAAACAATGTACAGGTTGGCGCACGCGACCAAGTTCCACAGAAAACCGCGGGCGACCACCCCGCAACACATACACCCAACTACAGCCGTCCGAGAGTTGGCGGGTCAAGGAGAGGGTGCTGAGCTTCAGTGAAGGCCCTGTCCTTAGACAGGTAAGAACGCAGCTGCAACACGAAAATAAACTTTCGCAGCTGCTACGGAACGAGTCCGCTGCTAGCTCCCACCGTCGACACTGCGCACAAATTTTTCAGTACAACACGGGGGTATATATACCCTTATACAGAACTAGTGTCACAAGCCTAGCAGGCTAAAAGTGTTGCACAAATACTGCAAATCGGTATGGGTGGCAGTAGTACCAGGAATATCACAGTTGAGCCAGCTGTACGACATAGTAGGCTGAATCCTAACGATCAACAAGTGGCCCTACTGGCACTACAATCCGCCCGGAAGGCACCGATAGCTACCCTCCCGGTATACCTTCCCGTCGCAAGAACATTCGGGCACCCATATATTGCAGCTCGGCTACGCGAAAGGCCCTACAGCGTCGGCTGCTTTTTCTCGCCGCATGAGCGTATCCGCCATCAATTCCCCTTCGCACACTGCGCACAGGGTACCTACCTACTGTCACAATTTCATGGGAACCAGTACTGGTGGTAGTCTACAACACAGTGCAACCAAATACTGATTGGAGCCGAGTGCCTGGAAGATTGAAACTGAGCCAGGTGCACAAAAATGGTAGGCTGGCTCTTCTCCCGCACATCTACGGCCCTGGTTGCACAGCAGTGTGGCCAAATGGCACCAGTGACTACAATCCAAGCATAGACTCTTGGCGCAAGAACCAGCATGTTGTTTGTATAAATTCTAACCTTTTTGAGCTGTGGTCGACAAAGAAACTCATTCTCTCCGGCGGGTGGACCCCACTCCAAAATCTCAAAAACTGCGGAGAGCACACTGCGGGAAACTCCCTGACCTCGCCCAGCTTTAAATCGGACACCACCCTCTACAACCGGCTAGTCTGACCGGACCTCCTCCGATGACGCCACACACCGTCCACCCTGGGCGGCGCTTCCGCTATCTACTGCTGGCCTGGCGTAGCATTCCTCCGGATAGCCAGACCCCTCTGTACGTGGGCCATACGCACTGCCCTCACAGCGCGCTCCAGCTCATCAACCGCTTCCCGTACCTCTTGTTCGGCGCGACCTGACAACCACCATGACCCTAGACTCTGCCCCCTCGGCCTTTCTGGACGTTTGCCTCCACCACTTGTCCACCACGGATCCCATCTACCTTCGGAGGCTCTGTTCATCCGGAGTGCTACGCTCAGCGCTGCTTGGAAAAGGTCCCTTCCGCTCAACCTACTACTCCCTCCCGGGTTTCTTCAACCGGAATGCGAGCCCAATTCCGCTGCATGGGGGCCCTTGTGAGAGGGTTTCGGAGCGCGCGTTTCAGGCCTGTGCGGGTTACGAGCGTCTAAGTTAGGGAGGGGTGCGGCACCAAGGATCAGCTGCTGTCGAGCAGCTACCTGTCTGTGTGCTCCTATCGTCGGCGGAATACGTGGAGCAGTTGCTGGGGGAGACTGAGCTGCAGGCGGACTGCGAACGTCACGCACAAAACTCGGAGAACGTGGTCGACGCACGGGCACGGGAGAAGGTGGTCGATGGCCTGAAGTGTGCGGCACCGCCCGGGCTAGCAACCACGGCAGGAAGAGCGTACTTTTCGACTGTCCAGCAAGCTGTCTTCGAGACAGGCCCGGTTCGACACGTCTCTCATGAGAGTCTGTTTGCGGGGCAAGCAGATCAGGCACGTGGAACGAGCCACACCCGACGCCTTGGGACCGCCCCCCTCCACCATGAAGAGCGTGCACTGCCTTGTTGTTAGCACCTGAAGGGCTTCCGCCAACAAGCCCAGCAGCACTGGATGGACTTGGGGACTGAACGTGCAATTGATCTGCCGGTTCCTTCCTTGTCCCGGCAGCAGCACCGGGGCATCCCCATGGAAAACTGCTGCCGCCCCGTGCGCCGCGCGGAACACGCCTTTGACCTGTCCGTACATGTTCACGCACTGCGTCGTCCAAGTCGCGAGACGACTCATGGGCAGCGCCGAGGAAATAAACAAGGCCGGGAAATACAACAGGAAGAAGGCAAACAAGTGCGCACCTGCCCAACAAAGAACGCATCTTGAACATACCTTACAAATCACAAGGCATCATCGAGAGAAAAGTCCGGGTAGCTTCTTCGCACCCACATACTCATGCAGCTGATTACGACCGCGCCTTGAAACTGTGCGGCCACAACGAAGGGACATTGCGGGTTCTCCGAATCACCACACCCGAAGCCTACGCATTCAAACGGGTGACGAGACATGAGGCGCGTCGTCAAACCTAAAATACAATGGCGAGAGCTGTCTCTGTGTCGGCTACGCAAACACCTAATCACACACAACCCAAAGTCCGACACTGCAAGGACTGTGACGCCGTCATACTCTCGCGGAAAGAAGAAAGGACTGACGACCAGTGGCTCGCCGTCCACCGGTCCCCGGCGTCGCAGATCGCTCACCAGCACACTCCAGCCCTCCACAACACGAGCCCGCCGCGCCGCACGTAGTTTACAGGCCCGTGTTAGCGCGCGCCTGTAAACTAACTGCGACTTGGACGTCGCGCAGAGCGTACAAGCCTTCCAGCGCTGCCTGGGACAGGCTTCCGAGGTAGCAGATAGCTCCTGAGCTCCGGAGAAGCTTTTAGCGTTGCTGGTAGGTTACAGCCACGCAACCTTCCCAGTTCTAGCGTTACACGCAGTGACACGCATACACCGGGAGTGTGCGGCCACATATATTTCTTTTGCGGACAGAAAGGAATGAGGCCTTGACGGACTGTGCAGCTACGATAGAGAGAGAGGTCCTCACATCCTTCCAGTCACGTGCCCTTAACCCCGGCTGAGGGCGGCATGGGGAAGGGCGAAGTGTCGCGACGATGGCTGACTTCGAATGTTCGCAGTGTTGCGGGCTGACGGCATCTCCGCTGAAAAAGTGGAAAACTACTTCAGGGTCGCAGGCACTCAGCACCAGAGTGACCAAAAGGGAAGGCAGCAAACTGACTTCCTTGTCTTGCTGTACGAATGGCATTCCTGTCAGTCAAACTTGTGGATTCGCACCTTGCCCGGTCGCTTTGAGCGACCCAGTGGACACGTACCGCTCGAATGTTCTCATCGATCAGTACCGCACTTCATGGCTCGCGGTAGGGCTGCGGGGCAGGATTATAAACTGACTGCAAATCCACCTACAAAGTCACATCGACCGCGGGCGCGCACGCTAGTTGCTGTCCCGAAGTTCCGACGTACTGCAAAGACTTTTACGGTCGGGTATGTCAGAGAGAATGCACTGCCTTCGACGTCTGGCAGATTAGATACGAGACCTCCGCCGCCCCGTTCGACAATAAAAAAGGTCGACGAGCAATCAGAAACAGATACGGCTACTCTTCACGCGACTAAGGACTGAAGCGCCTGTGGCGTGGCTCCACGCGATGGGCCGTGCTGTGCTTCGGGGTGGTGTTGCGGTACCTGATAGCTCTGGCGTGAACAGAGGGAAATCGGCCTCTGTGTTAGCTGCGTGTTGTGTTATGCATGGATCGCCGGCCAGAGGGGGCGCAGTCTGTAGTAAGTTGGGCTGATGACTGGTCGGTATTGAACGGACAGATCCGACCGTCCGGGGGTTGTATTCCATCTGTTACGTACAAGGCTGAACGGAAACATGTCAAGGGCGGGTGTCGATTCAGTAAACCGACTCTCAAAGAGAAGAGGGAGAATTTTCGTCGCCAGTTTGTGCTCAGTGAGTAGCTGAGGTATACCAGGCCGGACGTCATTGGCCTGCCAACTTTCTCCCGGTCCAACGAATTCCCCGCTAGAGGGATGCAAGGTATGCAGCCGGGAAGTGGAGCGTGTCTGATGAAGAAAGAAACCAAACAAGGTAGTCGAACATTTCTACACACTGACCCGTTGCAGAGGCAGCAAAGGCCCATGTGTAGCTACGGTTCGGAGCTTCCTACATCGAGTGTGCTAACTAAACCTTCCCGACAGTGTCGGTAAGAGACCAGCTCTGAGTAGGCCACCCTGAAGAAGAGGCTGCTCAAACAAAAGTCTCTGTGTGACTCCCGAAGACCAGTTCCATCAAACCTCTTGCTGTTCAGTGAGTTTATGGCAGACTGGGACGAGCGTTTCTGCCGAAGCTTTGGATGCGACACTCTGATGGCGTGCTCTAGTGACTGTTCGTCAGTTCTAGCCCGCACGAATACCGCTACAGACCCGATCCCCTTAGAAGCGCCCTTCTATCCCTATTCAGACTTCTGCGAATTGCGATGCAGGCACGCGTTCTCTTGAGAAAGCGAAAGGAAACCGACCGCTCCCAGGGAAAATACTGAATCTGTCCCAACTAAAAGACCATTGATCCAAGTCAACCAGGGCGGGCCGTTGACCGCCCGTTTCAGCGATTATACACGTGCACATAACCAGTTGAGAAGCCATGTTCTCGGGTGAAGTTTACGAGAACGCCAGTGCTACTACGGTTTGCACCTGGGGCCAGGAGCAGCAGTACCAGCAGGACGGCAAAGGTTGACCACAACAAACGAAGGCTCTACGCTGTTTGACAGATGTGTCTTCCATGGAAAGCCAGTCATCATGCAGCAGCATAAAGTAAGAGAGGATGAAGAGTCGTGTTTTTCCTGAAATGATTTGCTCAGAAGGACGGAAAATTGTACGCGTGGGTCTCAACGCCACTCCGCGGGAAGGGAAGAGCAATGGAGAGGCTTTCGCTTTGTTTATTTAGCAGCTGTACAGAAGTGCTTATCTTTAACAAAACAACGTACATCGTAAGCTCTTCAAATCAGGAATAGGTCTTCCTCTCTTAAGCATAAAACTCTCCTCATCCGCATCACCAATACTACCGTTGTTATTGTCTCCTCATCTCACAAACGTTCAAAACTTCCTTCTTTTTCTTCTTTCTTTCTTCGGTAAAGTTCTTTTCTCCTTCTCTTGTTGCTTCGTCCTCTCTCCCTCGATAAAAATTCTGGACAACGCCTCTAGACGTTTTCCCCGGGAGGAAGAACGAGAGAAGAAAGTTTCTCTTTCCACTTCTCATTGTATGGCTTTTTGGAAAGAAGCCAAAACTAAGTTACGCAAAAGGTGATATGAATGAGACTGCTCATTCTTATGGTTGATGCAATGAGGTAGAGAACATATAAAAGACTAGCTGGCTAGCCGGTATCAATCGAAATCTCGTCGATCTTCAATAAAGCATTTCCTCCTGTCTTTCTGGGAAAGGAATAAAACGGTGCTATCTAATCCTGAATAAGGAATCAGACGTGTCGAGATGGCTTCGGGAGTTATAGCAGAAAGAAAGATGGATGCCTCAGCGTCTTGGAGATCTCTATGAGGCTGTTGAAGCGGCAACTCTACGAAAAGACCGCGTAGTTTTGCATACGATTCCTTCGCATACTGCTGTTCAAAACCAAAGAGATTCGCCAAGATAAACGTTGCTTCTAAAAAGATGACATATATGTGTTGGTTCCTTAACTTCAGCTGTACTTTCTCGCGAAATGATAGAGAGTGCTGTATAAACAGAGACAAGGGAAGAGCAACAAACAAGTACCAAGAAGAAGTCTTCCTTGCTGACGACCTATCAGAAACCTATTCCTCATTTTTCACTCCCTATACACACACAACGTGTATAAATCCTTGCATACGCCTATGCCTATGCCTGCTCTATACCCCCCCATACGTACAGCCAACTATCGATCGATCCCTTTCTTCCTACATACATCTATATGTACATATGTTGATACTACCACATGCCGTTTCAGTGAAGAATGAAAGCTGAACCTCGTGTCCATATATAGATATACATATGATGTAGCTACGATACTAAATATATATGTAAACAGCATGCACCCGCGGTAGACAGTGGGGACAGTATATCTCCGAGAAGATAGAGAGCCGCATCCTACCAGGTAATGGAAGATACGAACTCATATAGAATCTTCAAAAAGAGAGGTGTAGATTCATCTGTATTTGCAAAAAAGGCTCGATACCTATGTGTAATAGATCTCTCTTGAAGCTGTGGATTTCTTACAGATTCACGAACGCCTGTATACACATGATGAATTAAGAACATGTATCTTTCTGAGGGTTCCAAAAAAGACACGTGTCAACCGACAAAAAAACAGAACGAAAAGAGTCTTTCCTTTTTCTCCTACCCTTTACCCTCTCTACTGGAATGAAAGGACGAAAAACCGGAGTGTACATACACCCCGCACACATATCTTCTCTTCCCCTACGTTCCTAACACACCTACTGTCAAAAAACACTATCCACACACACGCAAACAGGTATATATCTCTCTCTGTAAATACACATATGTTTACCAACATGTATCTCTTCATACCAACTCTCCCACCACGATGTCTATTCTCGTTATACTTATATAGAAATATGTGTGTATCAACATGGACATACGTAGATACCCATACCTACCTACACAAACTTGTAGAACCGAGTGCGCCTCGAGAGAAGCTGGTTTGCGATGAAGAGGAGAAAAAGAAAAGAAAGAGACAGGAGACGAGAGAGAGAAACAAACCTCTCAACTCACCTCTTGATCTGTGGGAGGTATGTACGTTTGAAGTAACGTGTCTCCTAGAGATTCGAGCGACCATCCGAGCGATGCTGTCAGCCCAGGATAGAGATTTCTCTGATAGAAGATAATCTTATCTTGATAGAAATACATCTCTACGGATCCGATTTCATTCAAATGGTTCGAGAAGCGGGACTTATACCAGCAAAGGAGATGCCTGGATGTATATACACACGAAAGATTTGAAGCAAAAAGAAAGGTAAAGAAACACTGTAGGAGAAGGAGATGAAAGGACGCATCAAGAAAGAAAGAAAAGATATAATCTCTTTCATGATAAGGATGGCATGGATGACACTATCTCTTTCGATCGACTCCTAGAGGGAGCATGGCTGTCATGTACGGAGAAACAACGAGAGAGAGAGGAGAGGAAGCAAAGGTATCTTGTCTCTCTCTATCATAAGAGTCGGATGGAATTCCTTTCTACTATCTCCATCTCATGATGAAGTCTCTCCGACTTTTTCACCCCCACTCACATCGTCTCGGTATTCTAAGATAAAAGAAAGAAAGAAACAGAAAGAAAGAAAGAAACATGTTCTCTTTCGAGGTCATCGAGACGGAGTCTCTGTTCGACACTAAAGGATGTGGACCTGCAAACAGAGTGTATGTACCACTCTGTCTTCAGGGAGATGCACGCACATATAGATATCTAAATATCTATACAAAGTATCTGCTAAACAGTGACAGACGTGTATCTGCCTTTGAACAACATAGAGGATGTATGTGTCTGCCCCTACAGGTGGATGTATATCTATACCTATACTCTCTTTCCGAGAGAGCTCATCTTATCGTATACATATCATAGACATCTCTACACATATACATATATAGGCATGTATGAAGGAATGTGTGTGTACCAAGACGAGTGAAGTGGCTGGTATAAAGTCGTGTATATGAAAACTGCAGAAACTGTATTCACATATAGATGATATATACATATATACATATATGTGTGTATGTATGTATACCTTACCTAGATAGTCATCCATGCTGATACCTACATCCGTAGATACTTCTTCATACATGCTTATACATAGGGAGTAGTTGTATGACGACCGTACCAGTGTGTATGAAAGACATCTAGAAGAAGAGCCTCGAGCAGAAAAAGGCGATAGGGAGACGAACATTTCTTATCATCCCATCTCAACTGCTGAAGTAACTCCTTAATGATAGATACATGCTTCTTCTTGAATTCTCTTGAGTAAAACTGTCGGAAATCCATCTCTTCCCCGTTCTCTGAAAAGGTCTCATCGCCCGCTCTCTCCTCCTTCATGAACTCACCACCCGACTCTTCTCTCGTCTCTTCATCTAATCAAAAGAAAGAGAGAGAAAAGAAAAGAAAATCTCGAAAAAAGGAAACAAAATCTCGTCAAGACCACCGTCTTCAATCTAGCCGTCATCATCTATCGTCAATCGATTCATCTTGAATCTATCCATCTCGAATCCATCTCTCTTGAATCTTTCTATCTTTGATCTATCTATCTATCTATCTTTAATCTGGCTATCTATATATCTTTAGTCTATCTATCTGTATGTCTTAAACCAAGCTATCGATTTATCTATGTATTTACATGTCTATTCCCCTACCTGTCTTAAATATCCGTCTTGAATCTATCTATCTATCTGTCTGTCTATCTTTGATCTATCTATCACCTCAAATAAAAAAGACGTTCCTCTCCAGGAGCCAGAGATGCTTTCTATGCAAGAGACACTTCGAGAGAAGTGAGAAAAGGTAAGATGACCACAAGCAACATGAGTATCATCTGTCTGCGCAACAATTACTGAGCTGTAGTGACACTCCAACTTTTCCTCTTCTTACCGGTGGTATAAGAACCAAAAGCAGGTGTATGTTCAGAACCTATTGAGGGGCATGACAAGTCGCCACTTGAATGAGAAGAAATAGAAGAATCCTTTCGATCCTTTTCACTCTTGTCCGTGCTGTTCCCTCCTTTTTTCTTCTTCTTCCTCCTCTTATCATTCTCTTGGGACTTCTCTTCGACTGAGGCCTCTGTATTTTGCTGTTCATTAGAGCTCTTATCACCTTCTTCTTCCTCCTCTTCCTCCTCTTGTTTATGCGAGACATCTCTTCGCCTCGTTTTCTCCTTCTTCTTCTTTTTCCTTCGCTCCTTCTCCTCTTCATTCTCTTCACCATCTATGACTTCTCCGAGAGGAACATCTTCTTCTTCGTCTTCTTCTTCTGGTCTATCTCTCAGATCTTCCTCATCGACCTCCCCTTGCCTAGTCACTTCTTCCTTTTCAGCATAACACCCACTCTCTGAAGTTCTTGATGTCGCTGAAGATGATTGAAGAGAAGAAGAAGAAGACTTATCCTGCGGATTGCCGTATTGGTCGACTAAAGCTTCCAGAACAAGAGCTCTTCTTCTATCCTCATCACCCCAGTGTTGTCTACACAGTGTACATACACCTGGTTGAGCATTCTTGAGAACGCGTGTTATAACGTCGCTATTCAACAACAGTTCCTTCAGCTCCATTTCAACTAAATCTCCATGATTCTTCTGATAGCCTAAAGTTGAGCTGTCCATAGCGAAGAAATTCGGGAGATCTCCAGCAGGACTTCTCTCATTACCATGGAGATCGACACCTTCATCGGCCCTACTTTCTTCAACATGGTCCTTCTTATGACAGCTCAGAGAACCATAGGCTTTCTGTTCTTCTTCTTCCATCTCTTTCTTATTCTCTTCATCTTCTTCTCCCTTCTTCTTTATCATCCTTGTAGGAGGGCGATGCCCAGAATGCTTTGCTGCTGTATCTATAGAAACATGTCGCCGTCTCCCGTCAAAAGATAAGAGAGATTGTCTTTCTCTTTCTTCCTCTTCTTCTTTTCTCCCTTCTTCTTCTTCATCCCTTCCACTGTAGAAGACTCTCGACCTGTTCAGCTTCTCTTCAGCATACAAATGATACAGATAAGAAGAAGATAACTGCATCCATATCGTCAACGGGATGCCCCCACGAACGCCTCCTCCTTGCTCTCTTCTTCCTCTTCCTTCTTCTTCTTCTCCTTCGACAGTTTGGTATTGATCTCGTATAGCTACCAAGAATCTACTAAAGAATTCTCCAGGAGGAATCATCATGGTCATAGACGTTGTGTCTGACAAAACGCGGATGACTTTATCATACGCATGCTTTAGAAGATCTTCAGTCGTCGCTTCCGTCGAATCTAATTCTTTCTTCTTCTCCTCCTCCTTCTCCGTCGTCTTCTCACTCTCGTCGTGAGAAGGGTGGGTACGACGAGGATGATGTAGGGGCTGTCGACACGACGGAGAAGAGCTTCTTTCTCTTGTCTCTGAAGACTGATCTTGGAGAAGAAGAAGATCTCGAAGATGAGTGTACATTAAAGTCGCTTTCTTCTTTTTCTTCTTCTTTCTCGTCTGGATCTCCTTCGTTCTTGAAGGATGGGAGCGAAAGAAAACCGATTCAACGGTAAGGGAAGGACGGCTAAAGAACTCCCCAATCTCTTCTTCGGCTATGCATGCACCGGGTCTGAAAAAGAGAAGAAAAAAGAAGAAGACAGAGGGAAGAAGATCTTCTACGTGAGCAAAACATCATAGCTGTACATACACCCGAGACACGGGAGAAGTAAGACAATGGACCTCCAACCTTACACAGGTGGAAAGACATATATATATATATATATATACATATGTATACGTATATACATAGAGACAGTGTATGTAGGTGTTTACACGTAGAGAGAGATCTCTATAGATATACATAGAGATAGATATGCAGACGAAAAGATGTTTCCGGAAAGAGAGATCGAGTGTAGCTAACATAACTACCAGAACACGGGCTGTCTTCGAGAACAACTTACTCAACGTATATACACCCGGCGTCACAGAAGGGACATCGAAAGCCTCGGGAGAAATCGACCGTCGCGCTGCATCTGAAGAAGAAAAGATAACAAAGAAAAGACAAGAAAGAATAAGCAAAGAACAAGAGCGAAAGAAAGGCCTCCTGTAGTTGGAGACTGAAGAAGTTTGCGTTTACAAAGACGGAAAAGAGTGAAGTCAAGTCCGATTGAACCTCTCGAGGCCTCCGTTCCTTCCTTTTCTACACATCCACGTGGAATACACATATGAGTATAGAAACAATACGTGAAAAAGGTGTGCGATGCAACTGTCTATACACCTCAGAGCTCATGTTCTTCCTTCTTTCTTTGTTTCTTTATCTAGAGATCTAAATCGGTCGTTAATTCACAAATGAATACTACTGTCTGTGTGGACTGACTCTCCAGATGCAAATATAGATCAACATGTACATCATCAGTCTCTTTCTCTACATATATCTATCTATATGGATTCACATATAGATCTATCTATGTATTTGTATCTGTAATTTCCCATATAGCGGATTGAGTATATATATATATATATTTCTTGCTCTTCACAGAGGAATTTCTATAGACATACACTCGCATGCCTTCTTCTCTTCTGTTTTAACTCTCTGCCTTTCGTCTAGATACTTCTCTCTCCTGCTACGTCTCGCTATAGACATCTATACATATATATGTAACTCTTCGCATGTGTATATAGGTGTGCTAGTATATATATACACACATATACCTCTCTATATAAAGAAGCTGAGAGTCGTGTATGATCTCCGCCGTTCTCCATGATCGTGTTGAGTAGCCTGGATGTATGTCATCAATGCCTCGCCGAGAGATACACCGTCATAAGAAATCTATCGTCATCTTCTCTTGTTAACTTAAACAGCTGAAGTCTTTTCTCTATGATGCTCTATCATAATAATCCTCGAGAGATGAGATGTGCATGCAACCATCCAGGTGTATCTCCTAGAAAGAAAGAAAGAAGTGCAAAACAAGAGAAAGAGATCTGAAAAAGTGACAGGAAGAGCAAGGCGTGAGAGAAAGAGGAATAGAAAGAAGAATACCTTTCACATGCACAGAAGAAATCTTTCGTTTCAAGAAGGACTTTTCGACGTTCTTTCGCAGGTCTCATAAGGTCCTCTTCTGAGAGATACGACAGCGTCACCTCATCTCCTTTCCTTGCAAGAACACACAAATATAGATAGATAGCTTAAAGGTAGGTAGACAGATAGACAGATGGACAGGTAGATTAGAGATAGACAGGTAGATTAAAGAGAGACAGATAGATTAAAAATAGATATGGACAGACAAGATAGAGAGACAGACAAGACAGAGATAGATAGGGAAAGAGAAGGAGAAAGAAGGAAAGCCTCGTGAGTGAGAAGAGAAGCTCAGAGAATCGCAAAGGCGAGATCCACAAAAACGCTACGGTACAGACAGCTGCATGCACTAAAAACGTACACCTACACACACACAGGCGGACGGACAAAGGTGATAATGAAGACGAGGAAGAAAAAGAAGAAGAAGAAAAGAGAAGTTTTCTCCATCTTTAAACAAAGGTGATCTATCGCTTCCTCTCTCTATCTCTACATACATAGACATACCATAGGGTGCACGGGGGACACACTGCACAAATCCCGTATCACGTCTATCTATCTATCGATCTATCTATCTTTAATCTATCTACTTATTCATCTACTCCACGCAATCTATCTACCTATCTATCTTTGATCTATCTATCTATCTATTTATCCATCTACTCTATGCAATCTATCTCCTCGTCATACGTTGAGATATATCTATGTGTATCTATCTCTATATATAGATATATGTATTTGTTCTGTATGAGTTATATTGAAGTATATACATGTCCATATTTCTTATGTCGCCCTGCCTTACGGTTCCTCTATGTCGTTTATTCCTTTCTACCACCTCTGTATAGACACCTCATACACAGGGGTACGACTACTGCTGCTGCAAAGTTCGAAAGAGATGTGAGGGAAGTACCGATGTCCCTACAAGTCTATAAACGCAGAAAGAGATAGAGACATGACTCTCATTTCATATATACACATACATAGATGACGATACACAAGCAGAAGCGAATAAGACGTATTAGATCCAGGTGTATATACACACCGATGTCTTTTATCCACAGGCATAGACCGAGACACTCACACGCGACTATTAACACGTGTAAAATTCAAGAGAATGTACAGAAGATATGCATATGGAGAGATGCCTATGATTGCATGCATACTGGCGAGAGTATCAGGGTGTAGATACATAGATAGATTGAAGATAGATAGATAGATTAACGATAGATAGATAGACTAAAGATAGATAGATTAGAGATAGAAGTAGGAGTAAGTGAGCGGCCATACTTGAGATGAGCTCGAGATCGGAGAACAAAGCGATCTTTTTCATCGGTAAACCAAAGAGTATTTGGTAGACACGAATGCGAACTGAAGGATGGCATAAAGTAAATGACGTAGCCAATTGGGTCGTCATGCTGCTCGAAACAGTTGTGTATCCAGATCTGTATATACACATGGAGAAGATAGGAAAAGAAACGAAACACAATCTAGACATATGAATAAACACATAGAAATGTAGGTATGCACAGGTATGTACGTGTATATGAATAACTATATATGTATGTATACAGAGAGAGAGAGAGGCGGTGATATGGGTGACCACATATATGACGAGACTGGGTATATACATGGAGAGAGTGAGGCTGAATGCATATACAGGGAGAGAGAGAGAGAAAGAAACACACATACAGAGGGGGAGAGCATGCATACACATCATTACACGTACACATATATACGTATACAGGCATGAATATATATATATATATACATATGTATATAGATATATAGTATTCAGATCTAGGACGGGACACTGAAGCTTCAACGTTTGAGATGCCTGTCTATCTGCACTTCGCAGAGAAGAAGATGTAGATACACGTGAAGGATAGCTAGCTATGTCGGAAATGAATGAAGAAGAAATCTCTTCTCCACCCGATAGATACCGGGCCTCTATACAGATCAGAGAGAGCATTCTCTCTGTGTCTTTCTTCTCTCCTGTCTCTGAAACAAGAAAAGAGAGGAAGACTTGGATTCTAAAGAAGAGGCGAAGACATTTTTGAAAGGAGAGGAGAAATGACTTACCTGGAGCATAAGCTCGAGATCTTGAACGGTGGTATGAGACTCTAAAGAAAACTCTGTAAAAATTCTCTCGACTGTACATACACCCCAGAAGAAAAAGCAGGAGAACAAGAGCTCAGAAAAAGCAGAAGGAAAAAGAAGTATCTCACTTCAGAAAGAAAGATCTCTCCAGGAAAGAAAAAACACAACTAACAGACTCATAGACAAATACACAGATTAGAGATACATAGGCTGATAGATAGATAGATTAGAGATAGATAGATTGAAGACAGATAGACAAAGACACAGACAGACAGATAGATAGAGAGGTAGATAGATAGACAGAAAAGAGACGATTTTTAGTGCGTTGAGTTGGAGAGGGACATACGCATCTTGCATATCTATAGAGAAGAGAGAAAGACGAAGAGATAGGGGCAGTAGCCTAATAGATATAGGCAATGCGAGATCAAGCAAGATTCCTTTGCATGTGTAAATGCAAAGAGAAACCTTCTGGGAGCGCGTCTGTTTCAGAGAAGAAACAAACACCGCAGTCGATCTCTCTCCTTAGGAAAGAGAAAGATAGGAAGGGAGAAGAGATTTCTCAGGGGGGAAGCAGGAAAGTTAGCTCGTTGTCGTAGAAGCCAAGTGTAGAAATAGATTTAGAGAGACGAGAAGATACCTATAGAAAGAGAGTTCGATACATAGGGAGTAATAGAGAGAGAAATGGAGAGGGGCACACAAAGAGAGGTGTCTAGACATGAGGGATCGAAATGAAGAGCTCCAGCAAGAATGAAGTATGACTGCACATACAGATGTATGTCTCTCTCTAGATATACACATTGATATGTTGATGGCCAAGATCTATAATATATATATATATATGTATGCAGTGATATATATGTATACGCAAGTCGTATATACACACATACTGTCATAGAGTAGGGAGACTGATGACTGTATGTGAAGACAGGGGATCTGTACGTCGACGCCTTGAAGGTATTCTTGTGTGGAGCTCTTTTTTCTCTCTTTCTACGTGGTAACGCATCTATCTCCTTTCCTCCCTACGTCTGAAGTGTATGTAGAGAAGAAATAGAGAGAAGAGGTATGTAGTGAATGAAGAAAGCTGAAGAAGGAGGAAGAAGAAGCAGTCCTTGGAGAAGAGATGCTAAGGGAAGTAGAAGAAGATAGAGGAGAGATTGAGAGATACCATAACTCTTGTCGAATGCGATCTACTGTTTCAAGAGAAAGAAGAGAAAGAAGAACAAGAGGAAAAAGAAGAAGATGAGGACTCTGCTCTTTTAGAACTTACTTTCTTCACAAGGGGTAATTTCTGAGGGGACATGAAGAATCCTTAAAAGGTCATATTGCTTTGGAGAAATCGACGTTAGACCAGCGACGAAGGGCGAGTGAGTATCGACGATGACTGAGTTGACAGCGCACCAGTACCTACATGTACATCACAGCAAAAGGAAGAAGGAGGAGAAGAGGAAGAATGAGAGTTTTCTATATGGAAAGAGAAGGACACGATGGATGAAGAGAAGAGAGAGCGAGGAGTTGTGTTTCGCAAGAAGTCGACGGAGAAGGAGCATGGAAGAGAAGAGAAAGGAAGAGAAGGAATAGTAGGGAAGTAGTAAAGAGACTAGCAGTAGATTGATGCTGGCTTGGGGTGGATCTCCCATGGTGCTTATGAACATAGGGAAGAAACGTCAGCCCATAAAAAGAGTCCTTTTCCTCTCTTTCTGTCCCTGTCTGTCTCTGCCCCTCGTTTCGTTTGTTCTTTCCTGCTTCAGGCAATGAAGAGGTGGGGCTCACCCCTCGAATTCAGTGATGCCCGTTATGAAAAGGAGAGAAGAAGAAGAAGACATTCCCACTTTCTCCTTTCTCTCTTCTTCTTTTTCTTCAAGCTTACCATATGGGTTCAAGCTGAAAGGAATGAAGAGAGCACAGCTCCGTCAGAGTGACATAGAGAGGATTGTCTGGGTCCGCTTGAACAGCATGAAGAGGAGGTTCTTTGAGAAGACAACTTCCAGCTGTGAAGTCTTGAGTGGCTCTAAGAATGCGGCCTTTATCCGGATGAATCTCACAGTGTAAAATACCATCATGATGTTCCCGAGAGTAAGAATTGATAAGCTCAACACTTTTCGAAAGATTCTCATAAACTGCATCTTTCGCCTTCTTCTTCTCCTCCTCTCCCTCGAGACTTTCCGGACTTCCGTCCATTCTGACTAGGGTTTTCCTACAGATGGTATAGAGACATAAGGAGATGTGTAGAGAGAGGGGAAGTTAAGAGATGTCTTCGCAAATGAGAGATCTAGGTGAAAGAAGAGAGAACACACAGCGGAAGAAAAGGTGAGAAAGCGAGCAAGAGGAAGACATAGGTGAAGGGAGACAGAGAAGGTGAGCGAAGAGACCTAAGAAGAGTTCATTGGGGGGTTCTTCACCCCTCACATATTGATCGGAGGGACTGTTCTGAAAGGGTTTTTCTGTCGTCCCAGGAGAAAGGTCAAGAGAAACAAGTGTCACGATCCTCGAGATAGAGAGGAAATTCAAGAAAAAGAGAATACTCTCCTGATCTTTATACCGCAGGAGTATAGTACACTCTACGCAGTTTCTACATGGGTTGGAAGTTGAATGGGGCGTAGACTGTAGGTTTAAGGTGTATAGATCAGCCGGAATGTGTAACAATACACACGAGAAAGACAGAAAGGTCAAAGGATGGGAAGTGAGTACATGAGGGAAACGCAAAAGAGGAAAAAAGTGAGAGTCGGACGGTATTGCTGGAGAATCGAAATGGAGGGACTTCCGGCCTGCTGCGCGGACATATCGCCAGGATCGCGCCTGGTGGTTCTGAATGAACGAGTCGAGTAGATACAACCAGGTGAGAGGTGACGAAGCGAGGCATCCAAGAGAGAGTGAAAGAAAAGCTGACTCTGTCCTAACAAAGGAAGAACTTCTTTGCTCTATGGAGAGAATTGTAAGCCAGTGATCTTGAGATGTGTCGTAGGTTCTCCAAAACTGATAGAAGTAGTAGCTGTAGTAGATGCAAGCTACTTTTGAGTAAGCAAGAATAAAGAGCATGCAGGATCTACCAGGGAGGAAGATCAGCACATCTTGCTCTAAGACGAACTAGGAAGAGTCCGGTGGAAGATAAGGCGTTTTTCGTCTTGGACTGTCGGCTTAGCGCGATGTCGAACACGGTCCCAAAAAGAAAAGGCCCTGGAAGCGAGGCGAAGCAGCACTTGGACCAAGTGATGAGCTGACATGTTTCGGGATTTACTTGTAAAGCCTCTCTCCCTTCTGCAAAAGCTTGGAGTGAGTGGCAGACTGAAATGGCGCTGTGATCGAGCTGACACAATAATTTCTGCTTACGGTCTCCTTATTTCCTATGCCACAGCAACGCGCGAGTCAGCCTAGTCGTTTTGGCTTCGTAATGCAGCAGGGCCTGGCAGGTCTTCTGTCTCCATGTCATGACAGTTTTTGGTGATCACGTGTGCTTCAGCAGTGTGAGATGACTGGTCTCATGGGGAAAATGTGTCTGCGCTGCTGAGTTGTCCCTATATTTTGTCCTATTTGACCATTATTTGTCGGCGTGGTGAGCCTCGAGATGAGCATTCTCACCCAGCCCATCCGTCCCCTAGTCTTACGGCTCATATTTATAGGGGCTCCTGGCACTGGGAAGGGTACGTATGCAAGTCGGCTCGCGAAATCCTGGGGTATTGCTCATGTTTCGACAGGGGACTTGATCCGAGAGGAAATAAATAGGAATAGTGACCTGGGCAATTCCCTTCGACAACGAAGTGTGAAAGGGGAACTTGTTCCAGACGACGTGGTTGTTGCCATCTGTAAGGACAAACTTCTTCGCAAGGAATGTGAGAAAGGTTGGATACTGGACGGGTTTCCGAGGACACTCTCTCAAGCAGTTCAGCTGCAGGTGATTTGTCCTCCGACTCTCTGTGTCCACCTCTTTTTACCTGATAACATTCTGGTCACGAAGTTACTCGCCCGTCGTATATGCCGCACATGTGGAGGAAATTTCAATGTGGCGAATATTCATTCACCGCCCTACGAGTTGCCACCGCTTTTGCCGCCATCGGACTGCCAGACGTGTCATGGGGACCCGGAGTTTCTGAACCGAGCTGATGACACAGAAACGGTGGTAAAGAATCGTCTAGCTATCTTCGCACGCGAATCAGAGCCCTTGCTCCGGTTTTATAAGGAGCAAGGCGTTTTGTTAAACTTTCATGTAAAGAAGGGCCTAAAAGATTTGCCCGACTTGTCGGCACAGATCCTTTCTCGTGCGTCTGGGCAGGAACTGTGTACGGATCTTTCATGAGACCTGAACGCGAATTTGGCAATTCGTCTTGCGTCATTCCACAGAATCTCTCTGACAGAAAGGGCAACGCTACGAATCGCTTGCAATGCAGAACATGCGCTTTCCTTCCCCATGCTTTATGTGGTGGCCGTGTCGTGAACCCCGAGCAGACAACAGGACAAAGTGAAAGCCGTTTTGTGTGTAGTCCCAGTTCGTGGAACACTTGCCCTAATCGAAGATTTCGCTGTACTCTCGAGCACGTGTGACAGGCCCAGGACCACAGAAAAGTGGAGAAGCGAAGAAAAGATGAGGTTGGAGTACGTGTGTGCCGAGGAGGTTGGGACTAAAGTGGAGGAAGGTGGAGAGGCGCCACAAGAGATGGCCTCAACGGGTAGACCCCTTAGGTGTCTGTACACTCGGACCACGAACCAGCGTGTGACTGTTTCTACTCGAGCGCTGCATCTTTTGTTTTCTGACTCGAGACGGTCCCGCTTCGCAGTCACCACGAGAATGAAAGCCGCCAAGTTCCTGATTCTCGCTTCCCTTTGCGGAGCCGTACGCGCCGCAGAGCTCCCCCGCAGGTCGAGGTTTCCCGGGAGCCAGGCAGATGATAACCACCTTCGGCATCTGATAGAGAATACCGAGGTGGAGCGTCCGCCTGCGCTGTCCGTCCCAGCGGAGACTCAGGAACCAGCAGGTAGAGAGGCCGCCGGACACGAAGCAAAATACTTGCTGATTCATGCACACCAAAGCAGATCCTCACATCCAGGAGGAACCTAAGTTCACACAAGGTTAGGACAGTGAGATAAGTAGGTTAGACAATTGAGCAGGCAAACTCATTTTCCTCAGTTAGCGCTGAAGAATATGGTGAATACAAGAAAGGGGTCAGCGCGCCGGTTCGGTTGCTGGTGCGCGGGACTCTTACACTGTGGCAAACTTCAGGTTGAGGCACTCCATAAGATACTCAAGCCGGAGAACATGAAAACCCTGAAAAAGCTTACGGCTATGCTGACACAGCACCAGGGTTCGCCACAAGCCGCTGGAGCCACCGGGATGACTCCTGAGAAGTTAACGGTATTTTGTTTCTTGGCGCCAAAGAACTCGCCACAGTTATGCACTATTGTGATCAGGCGCTCGTCACGTCAGCCATGGCCACTCAGCCAGCAGGCTTTGACTACAGCGGCTTGAACCGCGCATTAGAAAACTGGAAGCAGCAGATGGCCCAGGGCCCGTTCGCCCACATGTTCCCGGCGGAACCGCAGCCGCAGCCGGCAACTCAGTTTGTACAACCTGCTATTCCCTACGCGGCGGTCCCTACGACGCAGCTGCCAATGGCGGTAATGGACGGCCTTTTTCGGTCTTTAGGGACTTTATCAACGCACTGCGTGTTCAGGCGACACCGAGCTTCGCGCAGGTGGCACCCGTGCAGTATGCTCCTCCGATGATCCCGTACTTCCAGATCGTTCCTCAGCCAGCTACGTATCAGCTGTAAGCTGTCACTACCCGATCCCTCTTACCGGCATCTCACTAGAGTGGTCTCCAGAGCCGCCCAGGCGCCCCCCGCAGAGGAAGAGTTCAGATCACCCCAGCAGCTGTTGTCCATTCAGATGTGAAGGGTCCGAGGCTTTTCTGTCCCGCAGACGCCAGGTCACCCGGAGAGCCTGACACGAGATATACACTAAGTAGACGTAGAAGCCGCGCCCGAGTCCCCGTAACTGTCGTTCTTCAATTTGTCTCACCAGACGCGAGCCTGCCTCGTGGATCAGCCACTGACAAAGCAAGAAACTGGCATACCGCTATACGACGGACAGTAACCGATGCTTCACTGACTCTTACAACACCTAAATGCCGTATGGCAGAGAGCTGAGGCGGTGATTCTGCTGCTTACCGCTAGCCTTACTCGAAAAGCGAAACCATTGCACCGTTGAACCTCGACCACCAAGACACCCAGTGAATCGTTGGTCGCCGCTGATGCCTTCTAGCATCCAAGCTTCCGACAGTAGGAAGTTTCTTGCAGTGCATGCCGGTCTGACATGTTTGCCGCCGCAGCCCTGCCAGAACTGTACACGGACCCTGTCGGCAGGACGCTCCTGATGTCACACAAAAGACCACGTACGCTAAGGTCCCCAGTTAAAGTGCGAAGGGGCGTACCGTCACATAGAGGGCAAGTCAGTCGCACATCCCTACGGCACGACCGAGTTCTCTCTAATAACAGAGTGACCGCACCGTTAGCGTTCCGATGGGGACCCTCCGCCATGCACCAGTGGTGTGCTCTTCAGCGAACGGCCGGAGAGGGAACAACGCTGTAGGAGTGACTTTATAGCATGGCGGGTTCTTGACTCTGTTCCCCGCCAGTGAAGTAGCCATCCAGCTCTTCCATTCTGACTGGAGCGATCTCTGACTTCGCACGTCTGGCAACGCAAGAGAGGTTCAAGACAACAAACCGGTCCGCCAGATTCCGGCCCTGGGGAGGGCATGTCGTTCATGTCCCCCCATGAACGTCGATTGTCATTGCCGCCTGGTGCCCCTTGTGGGATGTACAAGGCAGGCCTGTACGGCCTGGTGCCTGGCCGGCGGGTATAGCTAGTTCAAATTCCCCTTTCAGCAGGAAAAAGAAATCTAGGGCTGTGAAAAAGGCAGGTTTCACTGGTACCCGCGTGAAACAACTTCGCGCGCAGGAGGCGTACCTGCCGGACGCACATGCAACTACTTGCCTGGGTTGTACTAGGCTGCAGGACACAAGCCCTTGTCTATGGTTCCAGGACAGTTAGGCACTTCGGACTGATTTCTGTTGTGCCTCTGCGCTGTTTCGTCTTCGGAGTTGTCCGTGTAGCGGTCTTCCTCTCACTTCTTCACCGCCCTCATCAGATTCTTGCCATATGCAGCCAAGAAAGAAAAGCTCCGCGCGGGCCCATAATGGGGCTGAGAACGCGAAAACTACGAAGAGGAAAGTTTGTCGTGACACGACAGCGGCCGCGCCGGGGCCCACGAAGGACGACGTTTCTGGTTCGACTCCACAGAAGAAGCGAAAGACCGCCCGCCGAGCAGCGTCAGTTGAAGAATCGAAGTTTGCTCCAGGATCCGAGCATGCATCTGTTTCGCGTGATTTTGGAGCCCATCGACGTCACAGCCGCAAGCGGAATCCGCCCACGTGTTGCGTTGTCCTTACTCACTGCCCGCTTTACATGTACAGAGATAAGAAGCGTCATGCGTCCCCTGCACTTCTTAATATCGACGAACATAACTACCTCTTGACCGCTCTTCCGGCTTCTTCGGCTTCAGACGGTCCGGGGCTGCCCTTCCTCGGTAAGCTGCAAGCGCAGCTGAAGGACGTATCTCCTGCCTTTCCGCGTGGTTCCGGCAATGGTTACCAACATATCTCGCGTCGCGGCATGGCAGATGCCAGTGAAGCGGCTCGAGCCAGAGCTTTGACTCTTTCGGAAGACAGGCGAACTCTTCTCGAAGCTGCAATGAGATCCGATGTTGTTCACCAATGTTTGTTGAGTGTGCTTGACTCACTCGTTGTTTCTCAACTGCGCACCAACACTCCACACTTTGTCAGCGAACAAGAGTCAACGTCAGCAGGCAGAGAGGGTGTCAAAGATGACAAACAAAAGAGCGATGGGGCAGTGCCACACCCAGATGAGCCTAACAACCGCGAGTCTGAAAGTGGTGAGCAGTCGCTTCCAGGGAGTGTGAAGACATCGTCTTCTCCGGGAGAAAGTAAAGCGCCTGGATTGAAATTCGATCTCCTCTTACACACAATGGATGGCAAATTGCTACGGGTGTCGACATCCTTCCGTGTGCCTCGGAGCTTCAAGATTTTCAAAAAAGTCTTCGCCATGGCTCTTTCATCTCCCACAGGAAAGCTGAAGAGTAACTCGGGAGGGGACTCAGGACAGAAGGAAAGTCGCCGCCATGGCTGGGGGGGTGCAGAACACAAGGAGGATGAAAGTACCTCTGCACAGAGCGAGGGACAAGGAGAACAAGATGAAGGAGAGACACTTATTGAAGTTCTACAGCCCCCCTTCTCAAGGCACTTGCCAAGAGAATTCCGGTACGTGTCACTTCGTGAATGGCCTTGAGCCTGTCTTGCTCGCGGGAGTCACTACAGTGTAGGCTGAAGTAGTAGAGGGAAGGCGGACGCCGCACTCGTAGGTATCTTCTCAGTCAGGGAATCCTCAGTGTATTCTGCTGTGCGTACACGAGTCCAACCATAGATCAATCCGCAGTACCAAAATCTGCTTCCTTGTTCCACTCTCATCTATGCCTTCTCGCCAAAGGTTCGTAGGGGTTGTCAATAATTATACTTCTTCTTCAGCGGAAATCTCCGCGAACGTACCCATCGCAGTCAGAAGACACGTACGAGACATATTGCGCACGAGTAAGAGCAGGCGTACTCACTGGTAGAAGTCATTGTCAGCCTGCTGTTTAGTACGCAGTTGGTGGAGTGTACTAAGTTGCGGGGTGTACGTACAGCTGAGTGAGCTTTCGTGATGGTCCGTATATACGAGTTGCCCACCTTCTTCTCGTTTTTTAAAAGAGTTGTGCAAAGGCCGAAACCGAGATGATAGCAGGCGGCATAGGGGAACTACACTTTCCTACGAGCACATCGGTGACTGCATGAGTTACCGATTTGCTTGTAGGTCACGGTGAAAGAAGGAATACAACGAGTACACACATGCATCGGCGTAGCTGGCCTAGGGTGTTAGGCATTCGCTGGCCAGGAAATTATTTTGTCAGGAATGAAACCTCGCACTGATCTAGGGATCGTCATCGCGGTTACTCTGTGGCCCTGGACTGTCTCCACCAACTTTTCATCACAAACATACGTCTTACAGTGTCGCTTCTTTTCTTATGTGAACTCTATAATTATAGTGCGGCCACAGATATCCCTAGACGCATGCTTCTGCCCATCAGTATATGGTCAACTTACGTACACCGAGTGACAAACTATCTGACTACTCAGCTATGGGAAAAGCGTTTGGTACGACTTGCCGGCAGAGGTTACCTCTCGCACAGCTCATCTGGTGTCGTTGTTTTTGTCCTTTCTTTTTGACAACTTTTTCTCTAAACAATCTCGGCTTCCTTTGTTTCTCCTGATCTCTTCTCTTCTTTAATGCAGACCTATGTGTTTATCAGGTTCACGACATGCACCGAAGGTTCCCCTTCGATCTTTCCTGGGTGAATTACGGCAGTCTGACCCCCAGGAAAACTTGGTCTTCTTCATTTCTGCCTCTCCGTATCTCGATGCCGCTGCCGTACCTTCTTCTCTGTTTCCCCCGTCTCCTCTTCCCACTACAACAACTGTTGCTGGGACTCCTCGTCCGTTGTCTGTATCTCAAGGACCGGGAAGTTCACAAGAAAAAGAAGATACGAGCGGAGGACCGGGCGACGCTGAAGACATTTCTTGTAACGTAAAAGATGCTGTATCAAGCCTTTCAAGACAGAACGGAGAACCACCCCGAGACGGGAAAGATGATAAGGGGGTGCACGCAAGAAAGGGTGCGGTAGTCCTGGGAATCTCCAATTTCCCAACATCTTCTTCAGTTCGCTGTGACCGTGTTATGCATGAGCTAGCTCATTATCTGCCACACCAAACACCATCTTGATTCCTTCTCACTCCTGCTACATCTGTCTATCTGTGTCTATGTATGGGCCCAGTAGGTACGCAGTTGTCTGTTTGAACCTACCAGCAGATACTTCCGCGGCGACTAGCACAAGACTCGAATTTAAAGAAAGGAGAGAAAGCTTCCTTTCTAGAGCAGGTCCTTCAATCTGCTTCTTTCGAGGTTCAGAGCGGAGGACTGCATCCTCTGTCTCGAGTACTACCTCATTCTGTCCTATCTATAAACTCCAGACCAGTGGGGGCTCTTGAATAGACGTTCATGCTGATATTGATTGCTGCGATAAGAGTGTCCTCTTGGAACTGTCCAGTAACTGACACACACTGTCTCCCGTTGCCGTTCTCGTAAACTCTACGTTGTTTCTTGGGCGATCATTCTGGTATCGAAAAGCTGCTGCCTTATCGGCAGGAAGGGTGCGGGTGTAGCAATCGCGTTCAAAGGATAAATTCGCCTTAAGTAGTCTTTCTCTCCTCGATTCGTCCGAGGTAATCCACAGGTACTCCAGGCTACGACTGCTTCTACAGGGGAACAGGTCGTATTGTGTAGGACACCAGCATGGTCAAGTCCCCCAGGCCCGTGCTGAGATCGCCTTTGCTACAGACGGGAAATTCCATAGTAGCTGTACTTGTAGTTCACAGAGGTGTTGACCGACTGTAGTGCAGGCATTCTACGTGGATACACTGGGAGGCTGCAGTGATCACTGGCTCTACACTCCGGTCAGCACTGGTACGCTAGGTTTCTCCGCTCTCTGCATCACGAAGTACTAGGCACGTTCCTTAAAGATTTGGCAGACTGTTGAAAAAAAAAGTAGAAAGACGTCACCTTCGTGGGCCTCCTCAGCAACAGGCTCCCCCCTCAGGAGGGCCTTCAAGCAGTCACCCTGACAAAGAACTGTCAGCGGAGAAGTCGGAGGTAAGATGGTCTTTTGTTTTTCCACTGCTTTATGTGGAGTGCGAGCCCCCGAGCAAGGAGGAAGAACGCATCTCTACATCACCGGCTACTGCGATACAGGCCTCGTACTCCGAGCAACTGCTTTCTCAGCAAAAACAGCTAGATGTCGGTGAACCTCAGTCGGGAGTAGTGTGGAAGTAAACCATGAGTACTTTGGTCAGACGCGTACGGAGTGTCATAGCCGTGCGTGTTCGGTTCTGGTTCGGACTGTCGTCGGTTCTCTCAAAGAAAGATACGAGAAGGAGAAAGTTAAAGGAAAGAGCCTCCCCAAAAAGCCATCTTTCCGTTGCCGAGCGATGTATCACCGTTTAGAATCTTTAGCGCGGTGAAGGTTTTCATCTCCATGAACACCGGAGACATGCCAAAAAAAAACGCTGAACCTGAAACTTGAGCCGATGGAACCGACCGATATCACTCAAGCAGAAGACGTGTACAATCAGTCCATCTGTAATATGCATACACAAGCAAGAAAGTAGAACAGAAGAAACTGCGAATAACTACCAAAAGAAAAAGCCGTCGTAGCCCACCATCACCATGAGTATCACTTCGACTGGAGCGTACTGCATCACAGTGGACAACGTTCGTGCTCGCCGTTCTCTTTTACGCCTTTGGAATTTCACCTAGTCTTCGCTTAACGAATTTCCGAATGCGCTTTGGGTGACGCTTTAGTATGGAAGGGTAGGCTAGTGCGTAGCTTCTTAGTAGCCGTTGAAGATAGAAGGAATTGTTCTCATCGAGGGTCGGCTCTAGTTCCCGTAGTCGATCTAAAACACACCCCATGAAAGATGCCGTCGTGATAGCTTCTAAAGAATCACTTTGGCTTTCAGAGGAAACTGCTGGATCTTTCTTCTGCCCGTTTGAGTCGGAGCTCGGCGTGGCCGAAAGAGGAAATTCTGCATTGCTGACACCAGATGAAGAAGGTAGTAAAGAAGTCTGTCTCGTGACGTTGCCCCTTCCTGGTGTACATACACTCAGGTCATTCTCCGCCTTTTCGGTATCACGAGAAAACCTCAAGTGTGAGGTGAATGTGGGCTTGCACAAGCCTGTCCGCTTGCGATCCGTGGGAGGAGTCACCTCAGAACCCCTTCGCTCAGGTCCTTCGTTACACTTCTTCACACCGTCTATTCCACAGTCGTCATTGACATTCATGTGTCGCGAGACTCCTGCACCCGCAGCACTAAGAGCCACTGGATCCTCGCTCCTATGTCCTATTGGATTTACTTGAGCTTCCACGGCGGCGTGTTCTACTCCTTGAGAACATTCCGCTTTGCCTGTCCTGTTCGCGCCTAATCCATTTGAGGACAACGACGAAGGCGGATATCCAGGTTGATTTAACGCCTCCAAGAGATTCAGCTGTATGAACAGCCAAGCCGTCTGCAGTAGATGGTGAGGCTTGAATTCACCGGCAAATTTCACTAGGTACCAGGCAATGGACCGCAATAGACCCCGTAACTCTCCCGGCAACATCAGACGCTGATTTTCTGCTACGGGGTGAGAATTCTCGGACACACGAACTAACCCCCCACCTGACGTTCTGTCTGTATGGTCGTCCTCCAGAGGTGTACGTACACCAACTGTCTTGGCTACAGGGGAACTTAAATCTTCATAGGACACTGACGGCAAGGTAGAAACATACTCGTTTGCGAACGTAAACAGATGGTCTGTTTCTCCCACAGTTGAAAAGGGTCTTTCTTCCCGTGTCGCGGAGCAAGTGCTTTCTTTGGTCACCACGTGACCACTTAATCTCTTGTTTGAGCACTCCTGATCTAGCAGCAAGAGGCGCCTGAGCGCGTCCGCTAACTGCGAAACAGCAATAGGGTCGGATTTCTTCTGATGTGTCATAAGCCCGGCGCCTAAAAGAACAAACAGAGGTCGAAATACCTTTGACGTGTACGCCTCGAAGAACCCATTTATTTCATCCTGTCTTACTTTTGCTATGTAGTGGGGGCCATGACTGGAGGCCGAGTATGCTGAAATCCCATTGCCCAGACCTAACCCTTCACTGTCTGAATGAGTACAAGTAGAGGTTTGTAGCACGGTCTCCCTTTCATCCGGAGTTGCGTGTTCGTTTTCTTCTGTATCCGCATCGCTTTCAGCAGCTTCTCCTTTATCCTCTCGGACATGACAATACTCAGATGACGTGGCAGTAACAGTAGAGACTTGCCAAGTCGTCTTGGCACGGTTAGGTGCCTCCTGTTCCTCTGCCTTCTTTCGACGTCCTTCTTCTTCTTCTTTCTGCCTGCACTCCTCTTGCTGCAGAACATCACCAGAGAGAACCTCAACCCCGCAGCCCCTCGCTGCGGTACTCTCTGTCTTCTCTTTCTTAAGCAAGCACGCAGAAGGGAGAGATCGTGATATATCCTTACGGAAGTCTTCGGCCAAAGTCGGAGAACCATTTCCCTCCAAGATTTTTCCTTCTTCTCCTCTCGTGGGAACGACGGGATGGTAGTAGCTCAGAAGCTTTGATAATCCCCATGCAGTTACACACCATTCCTTATATAGAGATCCTTCCACCAACTCAACTCGCCGGGTATCTCTAGTAATATCGTTAATACAATCTTGACTATTAGCTTGGTCGAGTCCTGTTCTAACTGAGAACTTCGCACTGAAGTAGGACCCAGCTTGCGGGCTTCTCTGCATTCCCAGAGGGTTTGAGTGAAGTAGCAACAGTTCAGAACACGCTTCGAGCAGATCCTCTAAGACTTCCTTAGTAAGACTTATGCTTTGTTTTCCTAGCGCATGAAGCGCTAAAGAGAAGCTTACAATCTTTTTCCTCTCCTCGGTACTAAGAATTGGGTCTTCGAACTTCTCTGGATTTCTATCCCGACTACCAGCGATGTCCTGCTCAGCTTGGTCTCCTCGTAGCCGAACATTTTTTCTTTCTCTCTTTCTCTCTTCTGAGAAACAGGACTCTTTGGAGTATGAAGAGGATGACGACGCAAAGGCTGTTGTAGATTCCTCCGAAGAACGCTTTCGCTCTTCCGTCCCTTCGGATGGATCTATACTTGAAACAGTACGTCCGAATCTCCGCATACCTTTTACTACTATTCTATCTTCTTCCTTCATCCTTTCCGTTGTCGTCGTAGAAGCTGACAAGGACCGAGGTGGAACAATCTCCTCTCTACGACCCTTGCTTAGATCTTCTTCTCGCCCTCCCTCGTATGAGTAGACTGACCCGGATACAATCTGTTGAGAGTCGTCGAAACCCTTCGCCCCGCATATAAGCCGATGACTGTCTTGGTCCCGTCTTAGAAGAAATAAAAGTTTCCCAGTTAATTCTTGTAAAATCATTCGACGACTGCAAGAGCTAGGAAAGAGAGCTGAGCACGTCGCAATAGCATTCATAGCACTTGCCACAAGCTGAAGACTCCACGTCTCTCTATGAGATGGGAGAATAACTACCTGAAATAGCTTTTGGCATGTATCAGATATCAAGAGACTACTTGTATGTACACCTTCAGGACACCGCAATCCTCGTCGTCGTCCTCCTCCTCCGTCTGCTCCTCCGTCTCCTTCTACTCCTTTCGAGATTCGTTCATCTGCTCGCTGAATGTGTAATGCGGATTTCTCATTCCCCAGATTCGTATCACTACGAAAAGACGAAGAAGAAAATCCAGATGACAATGAGACAGCCTCTTCGTTGCATGCGGCGCCCTCTTGTATCTTACTGAAGTCGACGTTGTCCGCATGGGGACCGCACATATGAGGAAGATGCGATGAACGGAAAGGACCACGTCCTCCTTCAAAACCATGGATTTGGTCACGTGCCGTTAAAGACTGATAAAGAGAAGAAGCGTCAGAAACTCGGGCGAGTTGGAGTTCTGGTGGTCTGACTGACGAAGGCGTCCCCTTACTTTCACAAGCTTCGCCGAGTTTGCCGTTGATCGTATCTCTACTTTCCCTGTCCTCTTGTCTCTGTCTTCGTTGAAAGAAGAGGTCTTCGTCCCTTCTATTATCTTCAACAGAATGCAAGGAAGAGGGGTATCGTGTACCTATTGCTACCTTGGAGTTGAAAGGAGAGACAAAAGAAGAAGACGAAGAAGAAGAAGCTTGGTGAAACCTTGTACACGCCGAGAGAATTTGGACGGCACTCGACAGGGGGAACTCTAAAGCCTGAGAATGAAGAGAGAGAGATCTGTTTAGTCGTTCAAGAAGACATATAAACACTTCAGAACAATCAGGAAGCTCCAGCAGAGGTGTTGTCGTGGAAGTCGCGTTAGCGAAGGAAGCGAATGAAGAAGGAAGACCTCGCTCTTGCCTTGCGTGTGTCTCACCGTCTTCTTGTCTAAATGACAGTTTCAGTTTCGAAGAGCCTTGACGGCCAGGAGCAAAAGACGAAGAAGAAGGGCTTGAAAGAGAGGACAAAGACGGAGAGGCGAGGGAAGAGTCTGAAGAAGAAGAAGGAGATAAGGGTATGGAAAATTGAGAACTTGAAGATGACAGGGATGGTGGATGAGAAGAAGGGAGAGAACTAACCCCGTTCGTTAGAGAGAATGATGATGACCGACAAAAAGAAGAAAGACATGAGTCATGTTCTGAGAGAGACAAAGGTGACTCAGAAGGCTGCACGGAGTGAAGATTCATATGAGAGGGACCTTGAAAAGAAGAAGAAAAGCTGTAAGATAGCGGAAAAGAAGCTTCGGCACAAGATGGAAGCTCCTTCTTGGCTCCTTTCTCTTGTTCCTGTTCCACTTTCTCTCCCCTTGCCTTATGCTGAGACCGTAGATAAGACGGCGATGATCTGCTGGGAAAAAATGATAAATCTCCTTCTCTATCGTCGAAAACATGAAGCCCCTGAACAGTCTCTTCTCGCTGTCGACCACCTTGCTTTCTACACATATCTTCTTCTACCCAACGGCTAGGGCGACCTTTACTGTTAGCTCGTAGAGATCTTTCCTTCTGTATAAGAGCAAACGTCGTAAGAGCCATAGAGATATCTTGAGGCGAGAGCTGACATGGCTTGTTACAATGGTCTTCATCTTTTCTATGGACCAGAATTTCTTTCCTCACTTCGTTAATGAGAGGAACATGATAGAACCCCATGCGAATGAAAGAGTTGAAGAAGAAGAGAAGAAGATGGGACGGAAGAGCTGAAGCATACCGTATAACTCTCATGCAGATACCTTCAAGGAGAGGATGAAAGATGTCAAAGAGAGAAGGAAAGGAAGCCGAGGGGGGGTAAGAACAGACAGAGTATGACGATAGAAGAACTAGCTCTCCACTGGAAAAAACAGAAGAATCACTTTGCCAGTGTCGCAAACACCGAGCTGTATCACGAGAGGAAAGAGATGAGGAAGAAGCGCAGTGTCGGACGGTAGCGCTGTCTGAAGAAGGATCTACAGGAGATGCGAAAGAGAACGATGCGATGGACGGGGGGGACGAGGATTGTTGAGAAGTGAGGAGAAAGAGGTCTAGAAGAGGAACGAGGAGAGCCTTTAGACTAGAAGACGATAAGGAACTTAGACGCGGGAAGAGAGCTGACACGGCTGCGAGATAGAATTGTATGACCAAGATATGACATGGATAAGAGAGGGTTTTCTCCTGACCCAAAGACAGTTTGTGAGTATGTTTCAACAGGAAAACCAAGTCCCTAGTAGGTAGGTTCTCTGCTGAAGAAATCAAGGTCTTTAAGAGATTCTCCTTCTTTTTAGAACTCTTCATAGACACGGACGGCAGGGACTCTGCCCTTTGATCGGAAATACTTGGCGACCGTAGTAGACTGGGTGAGCTCAGTGAGGATTCCGTAGATAAAGGGTAGGAAGAAGGAAAAGAAGAAGGAGATTCAGAAGACGAAGGGACACGTTGAGAGGAGACAGAAGAACTGGGAGAATAAGAAGCGGTTAGCTCTGTAACTGAATGAAGAGGAAGATTGGTGACATGTCTAGAGAGACTTTCACCAGTCTCATAGTGTTGAGAATATGAACAAGAAACAGATTTCCGTGGTGGCCTTCCTATCTCAGTCGTCTTACCTTTTACCCTTCGTTTGTTTTGCAAAACAAGTAGACGTCGAAATTCTCTTGTAAGTGGGTGTGCTCCATACCACAGGTCCAAACGGTCTTTCTCTGCACTGCTCCAGCTGCCTTTCATATGAGAAAACAACACTGGACGGGAATCTTTCGAGCGGAAGGAAAGAGAAGGGAAAGAAGAAGAAGTTTGAGGTAGTGGAGGAGAAGAGTTTGAAGTCGAAGAAGGACAAAATGAGGACGGAGAAGAGGATGACGGGCTTTCACGATGAGGGCATGGCACTGCTGACGATCTGGCTGTGCGAACTTGAATGAGACCCGGGAGAGAAGCCAAGAAGAGATCGGGTGATGAAGTTTGAGAAAGAATCTTCCCATGACACGAAGAATTGCTCAAAACGTTTCTAATAGTATGACAACAAGGACACGAGGTAGCTACCGTTCCTTCTGATACTCGCTGAAAAATGCAAGTCAAAAGAAAGTTCTGCTTTCTTCTCCATGCCCCTCCAGCCCCACTAGCCAGAAGAGCGGGAAGATGGATGGACGGTAGCGCCATGTTCACAACGGAGAGATATGAAGGCAGAAGAAAGTCAACTACAGTCAAGAGTGAGGAAAATCAGTCCGTACTAACCATCAAGCAGCTGTATGCCGGAATGCAGTGGAGGAGGGACAAAGCAAAGAGAGAAGAGAAAGAGATGACGCCTCTTCTCTGCCTCTCGAGCAGCATACAAACGACGAAGAAAACCACATCGGATAGAACACTGAAAAGAGTAAGCCCCTGAAGTGTCACTTGGGTTTGAGCCAGCTTTTCACCGCCACCGGGATCGAATTGGTCTCCTGGGAACTCCCGCCAACGAACCAGAGTGATTTTTCTTTGGAGGTAAGGAGATATGTGGTCCGATGAGAACGCCAACAAGATAAACGCAGGCTGTGGAGTCTCCCGCAGAGGCCCTCGAGAGCCTGCAAGAGCATGGCAAACTTCTCTTTACGTCTATAAAAATGCTGTGGTGGAGAAACGACTATCAAGGAGGACTAGCCTAAACAGGTGTTCTCTGGAGCAAATTTCAAAACAACGTTTGAGCGAGGCAAGCATCCGTCCGCATGCGCATGCGGATGAAAAAAAAACTCAAGAATCGATTCGCTGCATGCCATGACAGAGAAGAGACAGGTGTTTAAGCGTCGGGCCCTGTGGAAGCGACTTGTTACGGGTGACGAAGTATTCGTGGTGGATTTTCATCGTCCGATCTTCAGCGCAGGCTGTTACTATCCATCACGGCTCGCTCCAAGGGCGTTGATGACTAGCAAGCGATACAACGCCCTCTTTTTGTACACTTTCTTTTTGGAGGCACCGGAAAGTTACAAAGCCTTTGGTAACTCATTATCTTTCCTTATTCCACGTCAGCACTCGGAGAGTTAGTTTCCTGCTTTATATTCTTTGCAGGGCCTTGTAGGGGATTTGTTCTTACCACTCCACCGGGTGCTCGATCTGACGACTTTCCATTTCTTACTGGTGTCGGTACGATGAAGAAAGCCTTGGTGAGCGCGGAGATCCTGGGGTCTACGCAGAAACAAAGGAAAAAGAAGAAACAACCGGAGACCACTGGCTTCAGTGACAAAAGCGGCAGTCCATCTGCATCTTCGGGCGAAGATACAGCGGCAAGTCCACGTGACGCCATTCAATCAGATCAAGAGAAGAAACGCCGAGAAGCGGAACGTAGACTACGAGCCATGTGTGCAGCTTTCTGGGGAGACGATGAGGACACCTTTCCCTATGCGCGAAAGACTGAGGAACACAAGAAGCCTGAAGACTTCTCCGAAGTTTCGGAGAGCTATGATCCTGTCGCGGAAGCAACCAAGGAAGGAAGCGTTTCATCTTTAGGAAAGAATCCTATGAAGAAGAAACGGCAAAAAGTGGAAATGGGCATCAGTGAGCTCTCAACTACAAGTGCCGCCGATGGAAAACCTTCGCCAAGTGTTACTACGGCCCATTCCAAGAATGTCTGCGTTCCTTCTACGTCTCCCAGTCTTTCGTCTCGCCCTCATGAAGCGGCGTGTATGCGCAGCCCAAGTGACGCTAGAAGGCTAGCGACACCGTCGCCAGTCGGATTTAAGGGATCTTTTCATATTGAAGGCGCGCAGGCGGAAAAACAAAGGGCACTTTCAGTGCAAGAATTAGATGACCCAGTCGCCCACCCTGGCAGACCGAAGTCGATAGGCGAACGAGATGTTCTCGGCAGAAGAATCAAATCCCCTCGACAAGCTCGCCTCTCTCATATTCGTGATGAGGCGGAAGCGGATTCCCCGGGAAAGGGCTTGGCTCTCAGAAAGAAGGGAGAGAAGGGGAGCTCGACTCTAGACGAAGCTCAAGCTAAAGCCAAGATGCTTTTCGACGAAACGGTCCGGGACATCCGAAAACTCGGTAAGCACTTTTGGGAGCGAAGCTGTACGAAACGGGGACTTCTTATGCCTTTCCCCTTTCTATCGGAGCAGCTCACGTCTGTTGGGTACCGGCACATCCGTGTCTCTCCTCTACTCTTGTTTGTCGCCACATTCCTGAAAAGCTTTCAGGTTATTTTTGCAATAATACTTTGTTCTCCATGACTTCGTTTGCTCAACTACAGCTAACGATGAATAAAGGATGAAGGTCAGGCAATAGGACGGTCTACAGGAGTGCCTCAGTTGTTATCGTACTCAAACCTTCTTCTGTTTTTTCCCCACACGGATGTGCACACTTCAGACTGTATATGTCTCTGTCGGGGCTTCACATATATATATCATGTAAGTCACACTACTACCCAGTGCGCATGCACCATTGAAGAAGGCGGGGTGACAGGGGTAGGCGACATTGAGGATGTTCGAATCAAATCGCTGTTGTCGGTGATATCTCTGCACATCTACCCCAAGGGGGCCACAGTCATGTTCCCGAAGAGTGGAGAGAACCTTTGAATACCGAACTCCCCGCGTCTCAATTTTTACACCTTGTATGTAGGGCTCCTATAGCGCCTCCCCCGCGTTCTACGTCCGTCTTTTCCCAGCTGGACTTTCTTTTCTCTCTTTTCTTTTTCATTCGCGTTTGTATACGAGTGCTTTCCTTACCTCCATTCTCTTAGTGGACTAAGAAACGGTTAGCAGTCCCTGTAATGTGTACCCCTCACTCTACTCTGTTCAAGCTACGCCCCGGGGAGCCAAATGAATCAGGAGTGCCTACAGCTGAAGCAGCTCTCTGCTCTCCTGCTTATTTCCATAGGCCTAGTAGAAGTCAGAGGTCCGTAGTGCGTTGCCTGCAAGCAGAAGTTCTCTCCCCTGTCGACGTCTGTTCGTTTACTTCTGTCTGTCTGTTGTGGCCATCTCAGTCTATCCCCATTTGGGCACCTTCCAGCAGAGGCAGTATTTCAGTACGGCCTTGAGGGCTTTAGGAACCAGTAAGTCCTGAGAGGGAAGCGGTGCTCATAATAAAGCTGCTTTCCCTCTTTGCAAAGCAACGGCAGTGCCAGACAAAGCGAAGCTCCGGTAGCGAAAGAACGGCTCTGCTAGACAAAGCAGGACTACATGTAGCGGATATGCATTTCGAATCTCCTACGCTCGGAGACGTAGCCGTCTAGGGTGTAGTGGGTATGCGTGTACACAGCAAAGTTATCGGTGTACCCTACCGGCCAGTTGGAGAGGCAGCAGGCTATACGACGTCTGGTAAAATGGACGGCGGCATCAGAAGTCAGCTGAATGAAAACGTTTGCGCCTTGCTTTCTATTGGATAGCGGGCCTTCTGAGAAGAAAAAGCCTCAAAAAAGGCTATGCCCAGCGCGGAAGAGGGTAATTTCAGTAGGAGGATGCTGTCTATCAGGATGCAAGAAGAACATTATAGGAAACCAGTTTGAATGTTCTTAGGCCCAGTGTGCTTTCCTAAATTTGACTCTCTTGGTGCTGAAACCGGGAAGCTATGTCTGCGGTAGTGAGCTACGTTTGAGAAATCACTGGGTCCTCGGGCAGACTCGGTCCCCGTAGACCGTGTGTGGTGTGTACCCCAACAGCGCAGCCAAAGGGACAACGTATGCCCCTGCCAGAACTGCGGAGCAGACAAGCGAGCACTCAGAAGAAAATCGCCAAGAGAATCGAAGAAGAGAAGCGTCTCGGGGTGTCAACGCACGTAGATCGGATAGGCAACCTGCAAGCAGGCGAGCGACGTAAAAAACAACAGAGAGAGGACAGACGCCGCCGCCACCGTTTTCGCGATATCCTGGCGAACGCAGGTCAGGTGGATAAGAGGCTTATTGGGAAACTAGGCCTCAAGAAACCAAGCTGAAGAACGTGTGTCAGAGGTAGAGAAATGCACCACACCGAGTCCCCGTGCTTTTCTGCCGTCGGGTTTGGTGAGTCAGTTCCTACAAGGGTGTCGTTCAAGGTCTCCTTCCGAACCGTCTTATCCAGACTCTGTGAGCTTTCTAAAGACTACGTTTCTTGCTTTCAGTTGCCACACGGTTCCAGGCCACGGAACAACCTCGGCAACTGTACCGTGGGGCATACCGCTGCGTGTAGTCGGATTCCACCCCGACGTGTGGAAGCCGTACTCGGAGCGAACTTTTCTGCCCCTACTGTGTGCCAGTGGAGTGAAGAGGCTTTCAACAGCAGTCTGCCAAGGACAGCTGTTAGCCAGATCTCGTACGCTCGTTGTTTTACTTGTCTGAACGGGCACTTGGGTCCTCTTGTGAGGACCTGGTTAAAGCAGGCTTGTCACTCCATCATGATGAGTGCCGGCGGCCAAACTGTTAGCAGTTCCCGTCGAGGTGATCAATGCAGCTGAAAGACAAACCAACAAGCTGCCACGCAGCCAACCACGCGCCGAGTATGCTTGCAGCGGCAGTGTATTGTTCAGCTCTTATGTGACTGGCTGTAACTGGCCGGCTTCAGCGTTAGCCGGAGGCTCAATAACTGGTCGAGAGCTTCGTAACGATGCCTGATACCAGTAAACTTCGAGATGTACTCTTCGGGTCTCAGCGTTCAACCCGACTGTGGGGGCTCGGGGGCGATGGAGACCTGCGCGCAGGCCGGTCGAAGCGAATGAGACTCTAGACACGGACTCGCATGGCCGCAGCACCGACAGCAGACCCCGCTTGCGCCGCCTGTCGCACGCGTGAGTCACTCCAACCAAGTCAAGTAGCGGCTGGGGGGGGGACTAATGTATCAATACGTCGTGGGTAGCGCTGTGTGCAACACGGTGACGGGCTTCAACACCCCGCAGAGTCCGCGGCGCGACGCAGAAGCTCCATCGTTGCGAGGCCAAACCAGTCAGCGACATCGTACTCAAGGAGCATCCGTCTGTATGGTGTCGTAGACTACCTGACGCTCGGGCCCACACATCGTTCGTAGGTCTTTACGAAACCTCGTGATTGTTAGTGGTTGAGAAGCGTGGAGAAAAGAGTGAAAAATTGAACCGCGTGAGGGGGACGCAATGAACCTCGGTAAACACGTGCACACACATGACACGTGACCTTCCCTACAGCAAGAAGATGCGCGTCAATTTGTCGGATGCAACACCTCGGCAAAAGGCGAGCTCTTTAGACTTCTCTGCGTGGACCCTATGAGGCCAGAATTATTGCGTTTCGACGTCGCCGATGCAGAGGGGCTGCGACCCGCTTCCAGAAAAGCTGACCTCACGGTGCGTCCCTTCGAGACAGCTCGATTGCCGCGCTTGACAGCCCGCGCCTTAGCGACTCCGACGCGTCCGGCTTAGCGCGGGCGCTTTTCTGAACGTCGGGCTTCTCCGTATGTGGTTTTGATCCGGTATGCCTTTTTTTTGTGTACTGCAGTCTCTTGGTTTTTTGGAGGGCTTGTTGTCGGGCTCATTGCCACTTTCACAAGTGCCGCCGCCCCCAGCATCCGGACTAGCAGAAGTGAGCTGGTTTTTTTCACGCCAGAACAACTGCCTCGCGTGTGTATGTGCAGGATTGTTCTGCCCAAGTTACTTTTTTTTCCCACGGTTTCGTTTCGTAAAAAGCTTCCCGTTTTTGGTTTCCGTTGTCCCTGCCGCGTCTCCATAGCTGCTTGTTCACCTCTGTTGTGTATGTAGTCGAAAGAAGCTGATTGAGCGAGGGAGCGCATTCCGGAGAGGGGTATAGTTCCCCCGGTGACCCCGGCGTCACCGCACCATTCTAGAGCATTGACAACTTACGCTGTGAAAGGGGCCGGATTACGGCTATCAGTGATTACATGAGTACTAACAAACCACTTGTTTCACTTGGACTGACTTCTAGCACCGCCAGGGCGGCAGACTGTTGTCATGGTGATGTATTTTTTTTCTTTACAGCTCGGCACAATCCTCTCCTCCAGTCTACACCGTTGTGGGCGCCATGGCGGCTCTTACCGGACAAGCCAAGACCATTTTTGCTATAGCCACCATTGCGTGGATTCTAGGTAGGTTGAGTTGAAGTCCGTTAGACCACCACGGAACACACCTCGCTTACGCCGCAGAATCTCCCTCCCGTTTTCAGTAGACCGGGAAGTGCAAGCCGCACGGCTGCCTCCCAAAAGAACCTACCGCCTGGTGTTCTAACAGGATGGCCAGTTTCATCGGAATTCTTCAGTAAACGGCCGAGAACTCGTTCCATACTTTCCCAACGTCTCAGCCCCCTCGACAGACCCCACATTCGTTAACTGTTCAAGCAGCAGCGGCCGCATTAGAGTGGCATGTTGTCGCTATCTAGTCACCCGTGACAAAAGCTGACCCCGCGTACTGTGCGAATTTGCTACAACAGGGTTGAGTCCGATCGGACGGTCGCTATGCCCCCGCAGTCACACTTTGGTCCTAGTACACGATGCTTAGCAGAGCAGTCACCGTACGCCTTGATCGTGTCACCAGTTTTTTGAGGTTTTGTGTCCAGCTGGCAGCCCGTCTACGGCTGTGCGTTCCAACTCATTGTCTGCGTGGCATTTCCGATGTTGTGTTGCAGGCGTCATTGGAGCGGCAATCTGGCACTGGGACACGGCCTACATTGTTTGCTTGATCTTGTTCTCCACAATCATTTATATTGTGTTTGTACTCAGCTCGGTCATGGACCAACTCCGGTCGAACCGTAACGTTCAAGTGTTGACCGCCGTTTTCCTTGTTTTGTGGGCGGTCGCGATGCTGATATCGTCGATCTGTAATTCCGTAGACGCGCATGACATCTGCCAGTGGACGTGGCGGGGAAATAGCTACTGCGCGAAAGCTGTGATCAGCGTTGTTTTCACTTGGTGCAGCTTCGTTGCGTGGCTTATTGGAGGGGCGTGGTCACTCAAGACGGTCCTCGGCAAGTAAATGGCATCCGTTTCTCCTGCGGCGAACAGACCGTGGGAAAGTGCGAGACACGGACTCCCTGCGCGAGGAAGACTGCGGAGTCACGACCTGCATGGTGACTTGATTGTGCCAGTTCCTCAAACGTGAACATGGTCGGACACGCCAGTACACTGCTGGGGTTCCAGACTGTGCACGCTCAGAATGCTGTGCGATGACCGGCTGTGGTCGGCGCATGGCTGCGGGCGGCTGTTTCAAGAGCGCCGTCCGTAGTCGTGTGAAACTGTCTAAATTCAAAAACCGTAGCGATGTTGGACCAATCGAACACATTGTCTTAAATCCAAATAAGGATGACGGAGCAGTCTGGTCTCTTCATATTGTGAGGCCCCGGTCGAATACAGTCGGATTCCGGGGTAGGTCATCCGTGTGAAGACCTTGTGAGAGCGCTGCCGATTTCTCAAACTGCACTCTTGCGTTTCTAGGCCAAACGTCATCGAAACTATTGTCATCTTCCAGTAGCCCAGAAGCGATGGAAGCGGGCAACCTCGCGTCCCTCGGTCTTTGCGCGACACGTGCCGATCCCTGCGCATTCCCTGTACCGTTACAATCGTATTCTGTCATCTGTCTAGCGCCGCTTGGCTTTCCCCAGCGGGCAATGAGCCAAGGAGTGTGGGAGCGGAAGCCAGACAGCAACAAGCAGCTTATGTGGGCAGTACGCTCTACGGTCCGCGAGACCGAGGTTTCTCAAACAAAAGTTGCACCGGCTTGCTGACGAAGGTTATTTTAGTGAACAAGAATGGGAGGCGCAGTACGCGTGGTCGCACACTCATGCTCACCGCCGCCCTGTGCCTACGCTTTCCCTCTCCCATGGACTCCCCCGCCTACCTCCTTGGGCATGTACAAGCGACCTGTCGCCAGCGGTAAGCGGCGTATGTGACAAGCCAAAAAGTAGTTCAGTCGCATAGGTGGCAGCGCTTGATCCACTATATCAAGGAAACTCAAAACGCCTCGCACTACGTAGCGACAGCGTTTTTTAGCGGGTTCAGCTGACTGTGGCACACTGGGTTACCAGGATAAGAACCCCTCTAGACCTTACGTCTTTCCACTGTCACTTTCTGCATGGTGCAAATTCAGCAACAGGACGCACGCCTAACGGCGCGATTATTGAAAGGCTGGTCGCCGAATGTACTAGAAAGCCAAGGCAAGCTCAAATTTCCACCTCAGGGACCGGAACTGACTAGCGCTCCCCAGGCATGACTTCGCAGCACGCCCAAAGACACTGCGTTCGCGCTTTCTTTGTATCGAAGATAAAGCGTGTAGCTCCCTAACCTCAAAGTTTCTTTCTGCGTCACACCGGAAAGTCGCGTGGGTTTTCCGCAAAGCTTCATGAGCATGCAGTCTCACGAGCATTTCACGCATGGTCAACAGATATATCTGTTTTGAAATTCCGTTCTTCGGTGGCGCCTCTGTCATTCAGAAGATCAACTAAGGCGTTGACAGTATTCTTGTTCAAGTGTTCCTCCACCATCTCTGCTGCTTTTTCGCGGAGCTTTCCCGGCGATGCACTGTCCACAGACCCCCTTCTCTGTGGCTCGCTGTGAACACTATCACCAACTCCATTCGAAAGGGCGCACCTTTTCTCACAGCCATCTACCTTTGAAACCACGTTAGAGTCGACTGCTGACGGCTTGGGTTTTCCACCCACCTCGGTTGTGAGCGATATAGGAGCGCGCTCCGTTTCAACTTTCGTTGTCGATGAACTCAGTTTTACAGATGATGGCCCGGTAGAAGGCAGAAAGCCCACGGGCTCCTGTGGTAGCTGCCCGCGTTCTTCGTGTAGTTGCCCACGCTCGGCTATTTCTTCAAAACAGGTACATTTTCCGTCACTCACTAACCACTGAAGTCCCTCAACGAGCCCGGCGCCAGAAACAGAGCTACAAGGCATCACTAGCAATCTGAAGAAGAAAAAGTGGAGACACACGACTGTCTTTCGAAAGCAGATATTCAGGCCGCCTACATATGGAGTAACGGTATGCATTACATACATATCCATACGTATATATATATATATGCGTATATGTATAACCGGGTAGACAGGAAAGACTGTACATGTACCCTAAGAATTCGGCTACGCTGGTACACATATGTGCGCCCGTGCACACAGGTAGCGAGATCGCTCTATATAAGGATTTACTCCCTGTGTACAGGCATGAGAGTACACCGCCAGAAAAAAATAAAGCATGATGAATTCTCGAGCTGCATTGCGATGCCTCATCAGGGGAATGTTGGCAAGCGCCTACAGATTCTGACTGTCTCGTTAAGCCCTGGCCTGCTGAAGAGCCCCACATCTCTAGCTGCTCACCGCAGCTTTCTTTCCTCGGGTGACGCCTGAGACAGTGACATCTAGCCACCTTCTCTTGTCCTACCAGACACACATGTTTTAACCATGCGTTGAGTTCTAGCTGAAAACAGATACGCTAAGACCCGGACCGCCCCTTCTTTGGCTAACTCCATGAAAGGTAATAGCCACCCGCATCTTCAGCTCCCTTCGAACAACGCGATAATTCACTCCGTAATCTTCTTTTTCTCTTCACCTGTTTGTCTGGAAGAGTCGCAATAGATTGACACTCTCCATTACGAGCTAGGAAGCCGCTCAAGTGTACGTATGCCACTGGTACACACGACGGCGAGCACCTGCCTCACAAGGCCCCGGGCAAGCCAGAAGTGCCCCACGTATCGACCCCATGCATTCATACACAAGCTCAAGCGCAGCTGGTCAAAGAGAAAGAAGCTTACATGTCTTCACCACTGTCGACCAACCAACATGACAAGTGCTTCCAACTAGCCATATAGACAAACAGTAGAAAAGATAACCTACCTTGCTTGAAAATCATCAGGGAGTTCAAGCAACTCAAGTACTTGTGATGCGGATGCAGCCGTCCTCAGATCCTATAGAGAGAAGTGCAACAGCGACAGTGTGGAACGCATGCACGCGATCTCATTTCAGTGAGACCACGCATTGAAACGCAGCATCACAGTGAAGCCCCCCCCCGGCGCCACCTCAATATCACTCAAGTGCACAATAAGTACGACGAGAATGTAAGTAGGGTGGTACGAAGGCACTGGTTAAAAGGAAGTCGCTCCAGCGGTAACCCTAAAATAGCTAGAAAAACCTCACTGCCCAACGGCAGAAGTACTTGTATTGCTAGCCATAGTGAGAAGCATGCTGGGCCTATCACCTAGGCGAGTTGAGCACGGACAGCGTTTCTCGTCCTGGGTGATCGCGGGAGCTTCATAATAAGGAAATACTTCAGTCTTCTCATAGGTCGTGTGTAGGAAAGGCCTGGTAGCACTCTGCCTAACAGCGGGAGTGGCAGTACTAACGTGTCTTTGATGGCTCTGAAGAGTCACAGGTATGACTAAGACTAAAATACCTAACCAGGACAAAAGTACACGATCCCCGAACACCCCGCGCGTGCTGACTCTTGAACTTATGGAGAACGAAGTACCGACGAGCATTGCTCGGCACGACTGCATGTAAGAAACCAGGTCGATACCTGTTTTGTTATGAAAATGAGAAACCGTATTTCTTTATGTAGAACGAAGTACTCCTCGTAGAACAAGCCAAGGATCTCTCGACGCGCATCTTCCACAGCCCTCTGTTTCGCAAGCGATTTCTCAGGACTTGTGAAGAGGGTACTATCCAGTACATAGATGACGGCATCACACTCCTGTAAGCGAAAATGAGGACGACACTCTCGCAGCTCATATCGCATGAGCATGAGACTGTTCTATACAAGTATATACACGGATATACTCAAAGCAAACACGAAGAGCCTCGAGATACAGTTCTCCTCCCTTCCTCGCGCACGTACGGAGAAAGAAGGCATTACATAATCACATGGAGGCGTCTTGTCCTGAACCAAACGCGAAACAAGACCTCTACACTGCATGCAAGTGTCACACATTGTCGCTGCGACTTACTAAACAATCCATCTAGCAAGCTGCGCGTACGCATATGGAGAAACATAGACAAATGTATATTTAGATGAATGCCCTCAGTGTTTTGCAGAAGGTTCGAAGCTCATACCTTGGTAGATACAGTCGACTTCACTACCGTTCGTCCATGTTGCACCACCAGTTACCCTTACCGTGGGCAAGTCGGGAACGTCTCTAGACTCGATTTATTTCCTCTGAGCAGTGTACTTTGCTTATCGAAGACAGAGGACAAGCCCTCAACCCGTTCCAGGTGTACATACATACTACGCTCCATACAAAAAAAAGGCGTACCCCGCTTTATACACGTACGTAACAAGTAATAGCTCTACAATTCTCGTATACCTCTGTATTTGTCTATGCAGAGATTGATCTGCCTGAGTAGCTTCGAAGGCTTCTATTTGGCACTTCCTCTCCATTGACCGCTAACATCTTAACGATGAGCAAACCCTTCGGAACCGAAGACGGTTACCTGTCAGCCCTTGAGTCTATCTACAGATGTGTGCAATGGTAGATACAGATGGACACCTAGAACAGGACGCGTGTTCACGCACTTTTGATCCGCAGAGATCTAAGGTGGAACAGAAGCTATCAACCAGCTGTTCTTCTTCATGATAGCTTCTGAATCGATTCATCTAAGCTTCCGCCTTATTCCATCTGGCAACATCATAGCGAGCTAACTTGTAGCGGACTGACCTCCTGCATAGCACGCCATCTCGTTTCTAAACCTTCACCTCCAGCTAGATCCCAGATTGTGAGATGAACTTTCTGTTGTGAAATCTCGCAGGAAACCTTCTCCCCCGAAGCAAATGAGAATGATGTTTTCTCTTCTTTCCGACTTTTCAGACTATTTTTCTTTTCCACTTCCTGACAATGAGATACTTCTTTCCACCCTGCTCCACCTGCCCCGGAGCTCATATAGCCTTCCTCTAGGAGGGCGTCTTCACAAAAAGAGTCACCAGAGTATGCGCGAGTCCCATTGATTTCAGCATTCCATGAGGACTGAGGAAAGGATTCACGAGAAACAATATTTGCAGGTGAGGAGGAGCTACCAGGACAAGATGTAAAGGATTGCTGGCGAGTAGTAGCTGTCGGACGGTGATGGACTTCGAGTTCTACGGAAAACTCTTCCCTGAGAGTAAAAAAAGAGAAAATCAAAATAGAGCTTACGCAGCATGGAAAAAGCAGGCGGATAAAACAGCTTAAGATCCCTGCTGTTCTCTGCACACCCGCCGGGGAATACATTCAAGAAGCCTCACCTCACCACCCCATCACAACTGCTCTGAATGGAAACGCGCGCGGAGGTACGACAGTCGAAGGAACAAAAGAAAGCTGCCAGGAAGAGCTATGGAGAAAGACAGGTCTTCCGGCATCAATCTCACGGAAAAAAGTAGGGAGGTTTTCTTCCACCTCCCTCAAATTACTACCAGAGCTTTCTTGTCTGAAACCGCTGCATCGAAAGGAGCACCGTCGAAAAAGAGACGTATCGAAACGAAGATGAGGATTCAACGGACACTACTAACAAGGCTTAAGCAATCGAGATCCCTTTCACTCGTTGTCCTCTATGCAGCCGAAGACGCAAGAAAGAAACAAACAGTTTACTGTTCTGCCTACACTGCAACGTACAAACCGCTATCGGACTTGGCAACACTTCGAAAAGAGAGACTCCTACAGATAGAAGATTGCCACCTAGGCCCGTCTGAGAAGTCCCGCAGTAAAAAGTGACGCGTTCCTGGGCGAGAGAGAGCACTGCGGAGCATCACGAGAAAAGAGTACTCCGAAAGACATACTTGTATGCGCCCATAGAGGGCACAGTCGGTATGAAACTCCCGATTTTAAGCCGGTACAGAAGCGCAGTTTTTCCTGAGTGGACTGGCCCGCAGAGAAGTATGCGCAGACGGCGAGGTAGTGGCGCTGCCCGAGAATCTAGTTTCTTCCGCTCCCCCCCTTTTCTTATCCTCTTACCCCCACCCCTTCCCCCCCCTTCTAACCCGAAAGACGTTTCGGCATTTCCTTCAAGATCGTCTTCGCCGGATGTTCTCCAAAAAGAACTCCAGTCTACATCGCCCCCGTTCCAGAAAGAACCGCATACTGCACCAAGACGTCGAGCAGACTTTACGAACACCTCTGCGACCGCAGTGAAACACTCAGCCAGCAGGCTGCACAAGAGTAAAAGTATACGAAACACCTGAAAAAGGCGTTGTTTGAAGCTCCCAGAACGGTGAGCTGCAGACGATGAAGTAGCCCAGGGGGACGAAGAACTTCGAGAAGGTAAACCGGAGACTTGGTTAAAGAAACGCGTCTGACTGCGCGGCTCTTGTGATTGCCGGCCAAAAAGTTCCATCCCCGGCAGCATGCACACCATACAGGGCCACACGCGCGGCAGAGCCCCTTAGGAGACGGACATGCCGAATTAAGGGGGGAAAGAGGGTAGGAAAAACGCCGTCGGGAACGCGCCCTTCAAATGCGGCATACGGACACGATGGATTCCACTATCTGAAGCGAAAGAGGCATTCAGCAAGTGGGTTCGAGGGGCAATCGTTGAGTGGCTACACCTCTAGTACACGAAGGAACTTCAGACTACCCAGTTGTGGTCCTTACCGCGGAAACGATGACAGCTGGAAGACGATGAAGAGAAACGATACGCATCCTCGTGAGAAACTGATACGGGACAGGAAAGACCCAAATACGTTGCGAACTCCATTACATCAGGAAAAGTGCGCCGACGACTGGCGGACAGGGATTTGTCTGTAGTCGACTACCGCAAGCGCGGTGGACTCCGCAGTTTCAGCCAGGAAAAAAAGCGACTATGTCCGCAAGCATCCCCAAATAAGATCCCTTCGCTACATTTTTCAAAACTTGAGTCAATCTCCGAATTCCCCTTAATGGGACCAGACTACAGCTGATCTGAGACAGACTGTGAAGTCTGCCTTAGAGAAACACGTTGTATTCCTGGAATTCAGTGACAAAAGTGAAAACTGCGACGGGACAGACATGCATGAGCCCTCTCGTAAGGCCAAGTCGAGGAGATGTCAGTGACAGAATAACAGGAAGAATATACATTAACAGGAAGCATTGAGGAAAGAAATTCTTTGCATGCGCCTTGAGAATAGCTTGAGAAACAGTATTGCAAAGCAAGCTTTATGATAAAAAAACGTCCCAACAGGCTAAGGGAGACGGCCGAAGGGAAAGCACTTCCCTCGTAGGTCTCGATGGTGTCCTCAACGGCACAGTTCACAGTGTTCTCCAACAATAGCGCTGCCGCCGTGTAAGGGTCAGTTCCGAGCTGCCGTCGCCCGCTGCAAAGGGAGGCACGAGGAAAAGCAACACGCGTCTTCCCGTTGAACGACGAAAAAAAGGACCGCCACAAGAGTGTCCACCTGAAGAAGCACTCAAAAACAGGGTGAAACCCAACGTCTGCAAACTCAACGCGCCAGAGCACTTCATCGCCTGAATGATGCCCTGGAAAAGTCGGACCCATCGCTACGATCACGAAGTTGGAGGCTTGTTGCATGCGTGTCGATGAGCCAGTAAGATTGTCACTCTCCAGTCGTAGAGCACGCGGAAGTCGAGTCATCGTGAACTGCACTTTGGTCGCCTCTGTGCTGAGAGGAAGGATGCACAACTCGGAGATTGTGGTCAGCTTCTGCATCACTATTGCGAGAGTGTGTGCTTCTTCTCTGGCTCTTGGCAACGTGTGGCAGAAAAGCTGACGGCGATGCAGGAGCATCCATTATCGGAGCACCATGCTGTCTCCGCTGGCGTGTAGCAACTCAAACCTCATGGTCGGCAAGAAGCGGATCCGCAGGCAGGGAGACAGCCTTACCGTAGACGTGTGACTGGCCTGTGCACAAGGAAGTACGTGTCTTCACTATTTGTAGTGAGACCGAGATTATGGAGTATCGTGTCCTGAGGTGTGCACAGCAGAGAGCCGCCTATTTGCCGGTGCACACCTGCCCAAGGCAAAACCGCCAGCCACGGTAGCACGACAGGAGGACTAGAAGTAGATACTTGTGCGCTTGCTTCTTTGATCTGACATTATGACTGCAATATCTACTCGAAGAATGTTCAGTGGGTAGCTCTTCGGTTCCCGACACACCGGAGGGGACGGCGAGTTAGCAATGGAATAGCGCCTACACAAGCGTGGTAGAAAGACTACCTGAATGTCGGAGAAAAGAAAGGAGGATCTATGGCACCCTCCAGCAGCACAGTTGAAATCCCCGACACCTGATTGTGTTCGGAGTCTCGGCCCTTTTGACCAGCACGGATAGAGTCTTCTATCAAGGGGACGAACTGGTATCCGGGACACCTCTTTCATTCACGACTGACATTGAGGTGTCCGCCGAGTTGATGTAGAATCGAGGAGGCCTAGCCCAGTGCATTCGGCACTCCAGTATAGCGGGTTGTTTTCGCCTGTCCACTACAGGTGTGCCACGAACGCAGTCTCATCATAAGTCAGTGCGACCCACTTCCTCTCTTCGTTGTCCGGCAAGGGTTGTTTCGGAATCTCTGCCACTTCAGACCTGTTACCGCGTCCAGATGTCCTCATACGTACAAAGTAGTCTCCTGGACCCGTAGCAGGCACAGTGATTGTCTTCGCCGTTCGGGCCTCTCCGGTGTCGCTGCTGGCTGCCCCGGGCGCCGTCCAACCAGGAACCGACTGTAGGGCTTCGGATCCTGGACCGCGCGTGCCGCTGAGCACCCGCGCCCGCTGTTGTATCGTGACTGCCAGACGCGGCGGGTGGCTCTGTGTGGATCAAGGCCTTTTTGTGATGAATGCTTTTCCCGCAACGCTGCTGGGTAGACCTCAGGCGCGCCATGCATCACTGTGCCCGCTTCCTCGGTGCACAGACAACTTTGTATCGAGACTTGAAGCTGAGCAATGGCCGGAGTATACAATGAGACTAATAAGAGACGTTGTGTATACGTAGCTGTACAAACACTACAACGTAAGGGGACTCGGAGTAACTCCTCCCGTGAGTCAAGACGACTGGAACAGCCTTGCCTGATAGGAGCAGTTGGAGCTTTACAAAGACAAAAATGGAAACCCCCACCCCAGCAGCAGCCAAAGGCCCTTGTAACAATCAAGACAAATCCCACGATCACCTTCAGAGAGGATTGAACTGACAAAGAATACAAAACCTGGATTGTTTTGAGCGCCAGACGGCTGGAAACGCCTGTCTCTAGCGATGCTAATATCTTTTGTAGCGCGCTTGGCGGCCGCCTTAGACTGTGAAGCAGTTGCTGCAGGAAGATGATGCCAGTGCGTAATTTTCCCACGCGCAATCTCGTTGAGATGCCACCAAGCAATACGTTTGCCTACTCTTTCTTATCGCGTCCCGATAGATCCTGGGCAGATCGTACCGTGCCATCTCTCGCAAATGACCGCAGCCTGAGCTCAAGCGATCACCTCCTCCATTCTTCGAGTCTGTTGCTTGTGAAAACTGCTTTCGCTTCAGCGGTACTCCAGGGTTGTCTCCTGTTTGCGCACCGCGTGGCTTGCCGCCACTGTAGCTTGCAACCCACTCACATCGGCGCCCCCAGAAGTCGGGTTCGTCCAGTCCGGGTGGCGTCTCTGCGGCGCCTCCCGACCCGTGGTGGGTGAACATGAACCTTGCCGGGTCTCTTAGCTTCTCTTCTTCTTCCCCCGCGACCACTCTAGTCCGAGAGCTTACGTGCTGCACTAGCTCTTCTGCCACTGGATGAGCCCATGGGCTGTGGCCTCCCTTCTCTATGTCACACCAGTAAACGGCTGTAGCTACGGCTTCCTCGGCTGCTAGGTCTGCAGCTTTCAAAAGTTCTATCGCCTTTTGTACCACTTTCTGTCTTGAACCTCTGATCAGATCCGATCCAGTGACTGGACAGGAAATCTCGTCGTCAACCCGAGGACCCTCTAGTGCAGATCTCACTATAGCAGCTCTGGCTACCTCATAGGCATCAGCAGCGGTAATGATGGCCCTCCCAATGTCTAGTCGGGCATCCGGTCTGTCTGGAAATGGCTTCGAGACATACTGCCCGTCTCGGTGTCCGTTGCTACGTGTCCCGAGTAAATAAAAAGGGTATGAAGGAGGAGGTAGCAGAGCAGTAGGCTCACACATCAGCAGAGATGGCAAGAAAGAGGCCGACGCTCTTGGCGGGCACAAGGAAAAGCCAGGACCACGAGAACGCCGTGAGTGCTGCAATGCGCAAGAACAGAACACATGAAGATGAATAAAAAGAAAGCCTCATTGGAGACAGAAACACCGATAGAGTGTCGGTCTCGATTCTCGAAGGAAAGAAAGCTCACAAGCAGCTCACGGTATACACACTGCCCGCTCAGTGCATACAGGGCTAGAGGGATCAGGGTAGAATGGGAATGTACAGAAGATACGCTTGCTTAGACCTTTTGGCTGACGGTGAAAATAGAAGTGAAAGCAAATGAGAGATAAAGAAAGAAATCATCCTTCTCCTTCTCTACTCGATAAGGAACGCTATTTATCTCGACACTCGGACACAGAGCACGGAGGAAGGGAGAGTGTTCTAGTCCTTTCTATGGGTGGCTGAAGTTGCACACGCAGTTCTACAGTCTCGCCCCTCTAAGTCGGGAAGGCAACTTGTCATCACCCGAGAAGCAGAGACATTTCCAGGTGTATGTACACTAAGCTTGGACGTCTGGGGAAAGGACAACCATCGAAAGAGACCGGGAGTGGGTGTGGACGTCCGTCTGCTTGAGATAGCAAGACGAAGCTCTCCAGCTGTACGATCCACTCTTGCCCCGGTACTTCCCTCCTCCCAATGAGAAGCGACGAGGGAAACTCTACATCGAAAAGAAGAATTGGATGTGTTCTGAAACACAAGAGTAATCGGCATTTCAGCAGGACTTCTTTTTGCAACTATTCATGTACTGAATTACCTCTATAGGGCTATTCTTGATCGCGAATGTCTTGTGCCTGTCTTCTTGATCTCGACAAGGAAATTCTCTCTCCCCAGTAATCCCCTGGTACTCTTTGTCTTCCTTCTTTCCCTGTTGTCCTTCTTGTTCTTCCGTATCTATCGTCTGATGCATATCTCCGTTCTTCACAAGGTCACCAGAATCGACTGTCTTCGCATGTATATCTTGGCAAGAGAGCTTTCTTCTCTTCATAGTCTGTTCGTCAGAGCTTTCTTTCTTTCCACCTTTTGCTGTCCCTATCATTCCCCCGTTGGACAAAGGTGACATCATCTTCAACCAGAGCTCCTTCGAAGGTTTTCGCCTGAGCCAAGGAGGAAGCTTGCTACTGTCTTTATCAAATTCATCTGGAGTTTCAATTTCTTCTCTGTTTCTATCAAGTCTCTGAAAATCAGGAAGTAGTAACCACCAGACTTTCTTCAGCTTCGGATAGAAAAAGAAGAGGGTACCCCACTTCCTTTCTAAAGCGATCAAACATCCTCCTGAGCTATCTCGCACTCCACCTCCTCCTGGGCCTCTCAGACCATAGGGATAACATAAAGATGAAGAGCTTCCCTGCGGGTCCGCTTGTGGTTCAGCCCACCATCTTCTTTGACGAAACAGTTTCTCTTTCTTACGACTTCTCTTTCTGACGTGTCTTTGAGGAGCACTAGGAAACACAGGACTGACGTGTGCCAGTTGACACTCCTCAGGGTGTTTTCTATTGAGATGATTCAAGCTGTGTGATGGGGACAGAGACGAGGACAGCGCGGGAGATTTCTCTGCATTCCGAGCAAGTAGTACATTGTCTGTATACAGAGGCGAATGATGAGGTCTCGCTTCTGAAGGGACTAAAGCGGTCGGTAAGCCTGTAGGAGTCAGATCCGTTTTTTTAACACCTAGAATCTCTCTTCGTGAAATAACTTGAGTTGTCTCGGGATGTCCTTGAATCACATCAACTCCATCTTCCTTTCTCAGTCGTCTCTCCTCCCTTGCTCTTCGATCCCCCCCTCTTGTAGCCCCAGCAAGGCTTGTCATATTCACCTCAGAAATCCAATGAATCTGCTTGAAAGGAGAGAGTTTTGACGCTTCCAAGATAAGGACCTTTGATTCCACAGCTATAACAGAAGTCATATCGACGAAATACAAGGAAGCTAATCCATTCCGATCAACAGAAAAGGCTGATAAATGTCGATGAGGGCTTGAGCCACTCGCTAACGCACATGCAGTGTACGTTTCTCTTTGTACACAATCCATATGAATGAACTGAAGAAGAATCAAAACATCGCCGTCGTCCTTAACAATAACCTCCCCTTCTTCATCTTCTTCTTCATCCTCTTCCGAGCAACTGCCGCTACCGCTACTTTCACTGGTACTTTCTTGTTCTTCTTCTACCTCCGCTTCCTCTTCACCTTCCAAATTTCTACGCCTGTCATCCCGTTCTTTTGACGAGGAGCGTAAACTGGGGGGTACTGAGGGGGAGCGAGAAGAGGCCACCTGCTCTCTGGGTGAGTCTGCCTGATGCGGTTCAACGCTTTCCTTCTCCAAGGAGGTATTCTGATTATCAGCCTTACCCTTCCCTTCTTTCTCCTTCTGTTTCTCATGCGGCATCATGACTTCTTTCCCATCTGTATCTTCCTTGAGAGCTGTCGGGGGAGATCCTCCTGTCCTATTCTCCTCTACCATTGGAGAGTAAGAACATCCACTCCCCTCTTCCTGGTTAGGTAGTCTGTTGGAGGCTCCTTGGAAGGAAGCACCGCTGATATCATCTCTTTTACGCTTCACACCGGAAGAAAGAGAACCATTCTCCTGAAAAGATTGAGCTGCATTCTCCTCCTCTTCTGCCTTTTCTATGACCTCATCCCCCCCTTTTCCCTCCTCTTTCATCTCCGTGTCCTTGTTGGCTTTGCTATCCTCGTCTTCAGCTACCTCCTCTTCACTGCTTTTTTTGCCGTGGATTCCATCTACCTTATCGGAATTTCCTGC